>NC_057803.1:366925838-366999137 GCF_018294505.1 Triticum aestivum
ACAAGCAAAGAAAAGGAGGGGAAACGGGAAGGAGCTCACAGTGAACTCGATGGCGTAGTCGATGAGGTCGGGGACGCACTGGAGCCCGCGAATCCACGGCGAGGTTGCCGGCGGCCGGAGGTTGAAGATGAGGACGGGGACGATGCTGCAGGGCTTTTCCGCTCGCGTGGCTTGGCGGAGACAGTGTAGAGGACGACGACGGAACTTCTTGGTGCGTCGGGGAGGCGTGCGGAGGCCAGTGGCTGAGCGACTGGTGGACGGCGGCGATGGCAGCTGTCGGGCGCGAGAGAGAGAGATCCAGGGGAGAGGGTGAGGACGGGGGAGAGAGTGGCGGGGCGGTCGGAGCGATCCAGACGGCTCTCGCGGGTCTGTCCGCGGCGCCACGCAAGCTAGCAGGCAGGAGGTGGCACAGGCGCGTGTGTGCACACGGCGAGCACACGCTCGGTGCCTTCTGGCGCGGTGGAGACGACGACTGGCAGCGCCAGTCAGCTGGGCCAGTGCAGATGGGCCGCCAGGTAAGTGGCCCAGGTGACCCTCTCTCTCTCTGTTTACTAATTTGTTTTCTGTTTTCTAATTTTCCTGCAACTGTTGGGCTTTATTAAAAATACCAAAACGTTTTCAAAAATCCTGAAAATAATTGTGGGCTCTTTTGGGATTGTTCCTAACAACCCAAAACTAGTTTCAGAATTATTAGAGCATTTAAAAAATGTTTATAGGATTTAAATGCCCCAATTCAAATACAATATGAGTTAATTCAATAATCCAAATGTCATGGAAAAATGTGCAATATCTCTGGTTACTGTTTCCAGCATTTCCCAAAAATGGTGAACATTTTTGAAGGCCATTTGGATTCATTGAAAAATATTTTCTTAGTTGAACCTATTTGAATTGCTTTAGTGCTAGGGCTTGGTCATCCCCACTTCAAATTTCCTTTGAAATCAAACATGATGCATGGATGCAGATGCCACTATCTACAAACAACTCTAGGGCTGTGACAACTCACCCCCACTAAACAAAAATCTCGTCCCGAGATTCAAGCGTAGGGTAAGGTGAAAGGGGAACGCAAACTAGTATAATCTTCACGATCCAGGTTGCACTTCATAGAAACGTTGATTCGATCACCATCTTTGTCTTGTCGTCTTGCTCTGAGAAATCCTGCCAACATGACCTGGAGGGAAAGAGACTCTAGAAGGGTCGATCTTCTCGAAGATCGAACAACTCACGGAATGAGACATAGCAACATCTCTTGAGCTGGGAGACGAAGCACAGATTTGAAGAAATGGAGTGGAGCAGATGACGAAGGTTCACTAGGTAGACAACGATTCCACGCTTAAGAAGGTGGTAAACGATTGCCAACGTAGCGAAGAGTTGAGTTGCCATGATACCACGACGAAACATCCTGGAGGAAGGTGATCGTAGAGTATTACCTTAAGTGGCAAAAAGAATTACTTTTGATTCAGAGATCATTGAAACTCTTCATACCAGCATAAGGCAATTCACAACGATCGTTTGGAGGGGGTCTGTAGATGGCATACTCGGACTTGGATGATGTGGATTACCTTGTTGAAGACAACGTAATGGATGAATTTGCTTATCACCGGAGGTGGAAGAGACCCATGGTAGGATGGCACATTGGCGGTGCAAGCTGGGAACAAAATGCAAATGTTGGGAATGATTCTGGTAACTGGGGAAGAACCCAACAATAAGGAGTGAATTCACTGTTGGAGTGGTTATAGCATAACCGAAGGGACTAGGAGCAATCCCGGTTAGTGCCGGCGATAACACCTAACGCTTGTGCGTGCTCTCAAGAACTTGAGCAATTCCATAATCATCAAGGTTTTACCAACATCCGTGTCAAGGGTCCGATAACACAACTTACTACCATGATGAATGGTGATGGAGGATGCAGATGCAAAGGAAGATAACACCTTCTCAGATTTCACCCTTGGCGGGGCCAAGGAAATAAAATCTGGATGATCGACCGAGAGACATTTAGCACTCCGCTTCTAATGTTCTCCTTGATGTGCTAGTGTAACCCATTCATAGATATGGTTTGATATCTAGAACATCAAGTAAAAGGTCGGACTTCGGGAACACAAGAATCCATAAGGAACAACTAGGGAGGTAAACCCTACGAAATCCTTATAGGGAGGTGGCCAACTTCTTTAATCAATATACTACAATAATAGGTCTCTCGGTTGGGTGGTGCTGGCCTCGACATCCACTTTACCGGTTATCGAGGGACCGATATTATAGTTCTTGGGAAATGTTCCAAACCATCATATCTGCCTGAGATTCAGATCTGGTTGGTGTCAGGATATTCCAGACTCATCGAGTCTAGGAAGAAAAATGAAAGTTTGCAACACAATTCGACGAGACAACGCTGCGAGATTCTCGGGGAATGAACTACGATAGTAAGCTCCAAAACATGAGCTGGTTCTGCTACAAACATGTGAACACGCTGTCCCAGACAAACATGACCACGTGGTAGTCTTATAATAAAACACTACCGAGTTCAGGTGGGGAACCATCATTAATGACATCGAAGTCTCCACGCGTGGAAGTCCAAAGAGTTCACCTTGAACAGACTCCTTTATCTTTGAACAACTCAATCAGTGGCTTGGTGTGCTCGGAACACATATGGAATGAAGGTTGCAAGTCTCCAGACCATAGAATACTTCGCACATATGCATGACTGACTTGGGATGATTCCAGAGGAAGCAAAACTAACTTTCTCAAATCCACGGCGGCAACTTTCACCAAATGCACGTGTATAAGAGGAAGTCACTCCTTTCATCAAACAAATACTTCATGAGTTAGCATGAAGAAATGCTTTCAAAAGTTTCCAACACTAGCTTAATGTTCAACAAAATCATGGAGGAGATAAGGATGTTGTCAATGGGCTCAACAACAATTCTTCCGGGCTTCCCTTTAAAAGGAATTCCATAGTTAAGAGAACAAGTGTTAGCATTGGTCAGACCCAAAAGATATAATGGTGTATGCTCGAGGGATCAACCACGAGTAAGACAACATTACGAATATCGTTGGTTCTGGTCTGATTGGATGATAGCCCATACTCAAATTATAGATGGGGTAAGACAATAGGTCCAACAACTGATCACAAGGACCAATTAATGAAGATATCATCTTTCTTCAACACACACACATACACAGAAAGATATCCCTTAACATGAACTAAGTCAGACAAGCTTTTATCTTCCAACTCTCCAAGTTGTTGTCTAGCTTAACCAACTAGCTCCGGGATATCCATCACAGATTCTTGGAGAAAGGGTGGTTCACAAGAACCCGACTTGATCACGAGCTCAACATAGCAGTCAGGTGACAACCTGGTAATACTTCCGAGAAGATATTCGGAAAATCACGAACCACCGGTATGTTACTAAGCTCGAGAACAATCTTGCTTTTCAGGGCAAGATGATATGATCAAATGAGCGAGGACTTGACAAAATCCTAACCCATCAATCAAAGAGTGCACCAGGAAATAAGGACTAGGTAGCACGATCAATCTTAGAATGATGATTCAATAACCAACACACTAAGAATAAAATTATTGTCCTTTAACTACCCAGCAACGAGGTTGCTAGGCGTATTGATTTCACACATCACAATTCATTTGTCGGTATTCCGGTTGCATCAACACGAAGACCGAGGAATGAACAGTGATGGCAAGAAGTATCACTGTACCAAGAGTTCATAGGATGGGGTGCAATTCCTATAACAATCCCGATTTAAAGATGGTAATACTCCAAGGTAGAACAGAACGAAAGCTGGATTAGCAATTTGATCTGCGGAGCACAACTTCTCTGACCCAATCCTGGATATGGAAGAGGTACTGGAGTTTGTTTCTCCTAGTCATTCTGCGATAGAATGGCTTGACGGACCACAAGAGTAATAGGCATCGATAAACGAACGCACGCATACTCCTGGCTATCAATTGATAGACGAGGGTCAGAATGCAACTAAAGAGAGACAACTCAAGGAACATATGATTTTCTGAGTTGTGGATGCATGGTTTAGCATGTCGGACGAATTCCACATGTTTCTTCCGGATAACCCATGCAGAAAAGTAGAACTGGCAGAGTCACAATATATATAACGGAGAACTCATCATGAATAATCCTGTTGTGATATTTCAGTTCAACGAGGAACTTCTGCCATAAGTAGTTCATGGTATTTGAAAGAAGAAGATACCACGGACTTAAAGGACTATCGCAAAGGTTACTAATATCCTAAAGGAACTAGCAAACACTATCAACATGAAGTAAGTAGAGTGAATCTCGGGTTCAAAACCCAGAAACAGAATACCTATTACTAAGTAGCATCACGGGATGCTTTCGAGAATAAAGGCCAGAATCTCACACTGGGAACACAGAACGTTGCTAGATTACTAGGTGACTCCCTAAATACCTAGGGTCATAATAATAACTCCAACATAAAGGTCGAGGCAGTAAAGTACCTCAACTCACTGATTTGTGTGATTAATCTGACCAAATGCACATCGGAAACAGGAGGAAGGGATTTGCAAATGCATCAGACTATTTGGAAACCTGGGATGACTCGGACAGCATAACGGCTGTAAATGCTCAGAAAAGATTTGAGACATTCACAAAAATGGTGGCATAACCACTCAGAAGCACAATATCAAGGTTTCGAGATCAACAGTTAACATACGGAAGTAGTAGGAGCTGAACTGAGGCTTGAATCCATCAAACTTATAAGTCTACGGATTAGTAACACGTGATCCTAATAGAAAGAAGAGATAGCCTAGTTCTTAATCCCCGTAGGAAAGATAAGATGACTCAGATCAGAAGGCCATGAGGTATAAGGAGTAAAAAGAGCCTTACGTTCCATCCCACAATCAATTCCCTTATATAGCTAAAGAATTTCTAGACTCAACTTCGACCAGTTTGGCTTGGTAATCCTACAGGCAGTCAAGCTCTGATACCAACACTGTCAGGACCCCGACTCAATGCCACATCGATCTAGCATGTAACACCTCATATCACTTTGCGGCCTCACGCACGGTATTCCCACGGGCGTCGCCTTACCTTTGCCCGGGACCGTTTGCGCCTTTTGGCACACGTATATGACAGTGTCGCTAGCATCCATATGATAAGGAGCCCGGGCTGACATGGCTAGTCGTAAACCCAAAGCGGCACAGACTTACAGGGACAGGCATCCATGACCCAGTATCGAACGTGTCGGTCATCAGCGAGTGAATCCAGGCTGTAGCACTGGGCTAGCAGGACTCCGGTGAACCGGGCTGTAGCGGGCTAACAGGACTCCGGTATTCACCGCGTGACATTTCCCCGAAGGGACAGACACAGGAACGAAGAAGGACACATGCCGGCCAGCCTAAGTGTTCCGGAGCAGTAGCAAGCTACCATGGCTCAGTGGAAACACTAGGAGACATTTCCCGGTAAGAGAGGCTACCAAAGATAAACAACTAGATGGTCAGATCCCACACATATCAAGCATTTCAATAACATACACACAATATGCTCGATATGTGCAATACAACATGGCATCACAAAATGACTCTACGACTCAAGTAGTTTACTCAATAGGCTCCGAGGAGCGAGATATTACAAACATGGGTCTCATGACCCAACACTCAGAGCATACAAGTCAAAGCACAAGCGGAAGCTATCATGTCTGAGTACAGACATCTATAAATGAAAAAGGCTGAGAAGCCTGACTATCTATCAGATCCTGCCGAGGGCACAAGATCGTAGCTGAGGTATCAAGCTAAACGTCGAAGACCACGCGGAAAATACTAGTGAGACTGAAGTCTCTCTGCAAAACATAAAATAGGCAAACGTGAGTACAAATGTACCCAGCAAGACTTACATCAGATCTATCTACATATGCATCATTATCAACAAAGGGGTGGTGGGGTTTAACTGCAGCAAGCCAGCTTTGACTCGGTGGCTATCCTGAACTACGACTGCGAGTAACTTTTGAGGTGGCGCACACGAGTCCACATATTCACCATATCAATACACCACTATGGATCCGCTCCCGTCTCCCTACGAGAACGCCATCCATAGCACTCACGCTTATCTTGCGTATTTTAGAGTATCCACTTTCACTTGTCTATGAACTGATATAAGCAACCCAGAAGTCCTTTTCCGTGGACACGGCTATTCGAATAGATTAGGTTAACCCTGCAGGGGTGTACTTCTTCATACATGTTTCCACCACTTAGCGTCTGCACACGACATGTGCTCGGCAGACTTCAAGCGAAAGCCGACGTGGGTGTAGACCACGACCTACCTAAACACTCAAGTCTCTAGTCCAGGTTTATCGCCTATTCGGGTTCCATCCATGAGGAGATCCGGCCGGAGTTTCGCTCACAGCCCCAAACGATGTGAACAGGGTTCCGTGACACCAAACGGGCGCCCGGTTTACCCGGCCACGTGCCTACCGCATCACAGCCCACCCCTACGGTCAGCGCTGTCCACGGCCTCCAGCATACTACAAACACCATAAACTACTTGCAACTCCTAGACAGAGGACGAGGGTGAATGAGAAGTCGAGCGGGGTCATATTTCAGGGCCCAATGTATGGTAGTAACTGAATCATGGATCAGAAACACAGAACTCAGTTCCTGAGGACGGCTACAATGAGACAACCCACCATGTACTCCTACATGGCCTCTCACCGCTACCTTTACCAAATCGTGTTCACACACTTAGCTCACACATAGTAGGACATGTTCACACGCCTCTGATTCATCCCCGATGAATCAGACCTGACTCAACTCTAAGCAGTAGCAGGCATGACAAACAAACATGAATGAGTAGGCACGTCAGGGCTCAAACAACTCCTACTCATGCTAGTGGGTTTCATCTATTTACTGTGGCAATGACAGGTCATGCAAAGGATAAAGGGGTTCAGCTACCGCAGCAAGTAACAGATGAATCGGTGTTGTCCTAATGCAGTAAAAGAGAGCAGGAGCGAGAGAGTAGGATTGTATCGGAATGAACAAGGGGGGTTTTGCTTGCCTGGCACTTCTGAAGATAACATTGAGTCTTCATCAGTGTCAACGATCACATCATCGGTATCACGTCTATCGAGAGGGGACAAATACCGGCAACACAGAAGAAACACGATCAATGCAATGCACAGTATGATGCATGCTATGACATGGCAATATGAATGTGTTTTGAGCTAATGCAACTAGCAACAGATTAAATGAAGTTGGTTTGAATATAAAATTCAAATTCAAACTCCATATGTGATTATTTAAATGCCCTTCATATGATTTGTGCTAAACAGCACCTATAAGTTGTTCTAACATGCATGAAAATGGTACAGATGGATTCCTTGAATTTTTCTGATAATTTTTCATATATAATTTATTTTATTTGGAGTTACGGTTAATTTTCTATGATTTATTGAAGTTTTAGCTATTTTCTGGAATTTCCTGAATATAATTAAATCCAGAAAATACTTTATGACATCAACAGTGCGTCATGCTTGCATCAGCAAGTCAACAGGGCTGCCCCGGGTCAAACCTGACCAGTGGGGTCCACTGGTCAGTGACCCAGTGCAGCCTAGGGTCAATGACAGGTGGGTCCGGTCAACAGACACGTCAGCATGGTCAATGCTGACGCGTGGGTCCACTGGAATTAGACTAATCCTAACTAATTTCTTTAGCCGGTTAATTAAACAGGTGGGGCCCGATTGTCTGTGGGTCAGGGGTGGTTAACCAGGTGGTTAGGCAGCTAATGACGGGTTAGCCGGCGATTATCGCCGACGCTAAGCAGTGCACGGCGGCGATCGCCGACCGGCTGTTTCCGGCCACGGCTACTTGCGCGGCTGGGCGCGTTGGGGAGCTGCTGCTACGGGGCTTCGGATGGTGGAAGTGGCATGTGCTGGGGCGGCCGGAGACGACCGCGGCGTCGACCACGACGGCGGCCGGAGCTCGGTCGGGTGCGGGCGCGGGGCTGCAGGGCGGTAGGGAAGAAGCTGGTGGCCTAGATGGCACCCACGGGCCACCAGAAGCGCTCTGGTGCCACGGGTTCGGGCGGAGGGGCTCGGGGCAAGGGAGCTGGGCGGCCATGGCAGACGGCGGTGCTCGGGCACGCGGGCGGGGGGGTGCTGTGGCACGGGAACAAGCAAAGAAAAGGAGGGGAAACGGGAAGGAGCTCACAGTGAACTCGATGGCGTAGTCGATGAGGTCGGGGACGCACTGGAGCCCGCGAATCCACGGCGAGGTTGCCGGCGGCCGGAGGTTGAAGATGAGGACGGGGACGATGCTGCAGGGCTTTTCCGCTCGCGTGGCTTGGCGGAGACAGCGTAGAGGACGACGACGGAACTTCTTGGTGCGTCGGGGAGGCGTGCGGAGGCCAGTGGCTGAGCGACTGGTGGACGGCGGCGACGGCAGCTGTCGGGCGCGAGAGAGAGAGATCCAGGGGAGAGGGTGAGGACGGGGGAGAGAGTGGCGGGGCGGTCGGAGCGATCCAGACGGCTCTCGCGGGTCTGTCCGCGGCGCCACGCAAGCTAGCAGGCAGGAGGTGGCACGGGCGCGTGTGTGCACACGGCGAGCACACGCCCGGTGCCTTCTGGCGCGGTGGAGACGACGACTGGCAGCGCCAGTCAGCTGGGCCAGTGCAGATGGGCCGCCAGGTAAGTGGCCCAGGTGACCCTCTCTCTCTCTGTTTACTAATTTGTTTTCTGTTTTCTAATTTTCCTGCAACTGTTGGGCTTTATTAAAAATACCAAAACGTTTTCAAAAATCCTGAAAATAATTGTGGGCTCTTTTGGGATTGTTCCTAACAACCCAAAACTAGTTTCAGAATTATTAGAGCATTTAAAAAATGTTTATAGGATTTAAATGCCCCAATTCAAATACAATATGAGTTAATTCAATAATCCAAATGTCATGGAAAAATGTGCAATATCTCTGGTTACTGTTTCCAGCATTTCCCAAAAATGGTGAACATTTTTGAAGGCCATTTGGATTCATTGAAAAATATTTTCTTAGTTGAACCTATTTGAATTGCTTTAGTGCTAGGGCTTGGTCATCCCCACTTCAAATTTCCTTTGAAATCAAACATGATGCATGGATGCAGATGCCACTATCTACAAACAACTCTGGGGCTGTGACAACTCCCTCCATCTCAACCCGCGCCTTGCTATTCCGAAATTACAACGCGCGCGAAAACTCCCACCTCCTGTGAAATCCCGACACGCAAAATGCCCATGGTACCCCTGAACCGAAAGAACCGCCTCAAATCGGTGGGGGTACTTTTGTAACTTACCCCACATTTCGGACAAGCGCGTCTCTAAGCCATGGTTCCCCACTGCCATCCCATCCGCCCACCCATTTGTACACCCAGGCCAAGAAAACCCGCGACTAAACCCCACACCCTGCTCCGTCCGCCACCCAGCCGGAGCCTCTTCCCCGACGATGTTGTCCACAACAACACCTCGGCATCCCTCATCCACCGTACCATATGAGGATCCGTCGTCGATCTCATCGTCCCGCCGGTTCAGCCACCCCGTCCTCCACCTCCAAGGAGCTGCCCCGATGTTCCCCTCGTCTTTCGCGCCACCTCCATTCCCACACCGCCGTCTTCACCTGCACCACCGGAAGAGCATCATCGTCACCGTTTCCTCGGATGAAGCTGTGGCCTAATCGGCGCCACCAAAGAGGTTGTACACTAATCGCCGCATTTTCTTCTTGACTCGATCTCACGGTGATGCCGGCGCTCGGTCCCGAGCCGACATGGCGCGGCTCCATCCACGGCGGCGTCGCCGGCCACTTCCTCCATGGTGTCGCTCCCCCGACGGTGACGTCCACATTAGTAGGAGCTGCTGCTACTTTAGCTGCTGCTGCTACGATTTTTAGGGGGTGGGGGGGAGGGCTCGCCGGGGTGAAGGAAGAACCAGCCGCAACAGGGAGGGGGGCTCGCCGGAGATGTACCCCACTATCTATCATATGGTTCAGGATGGGGGCGATGGTCGCCGACGGTGGCGGGGCATTGGCGGGGCGGTGGTGTGGGGATCGCTAGAGAAAAATCTCGGCACGGGGGGGCCTAGAGGGATGGCCGGGGCGGCGGCGGACCGGCGGTGGGGAGTGTTTTCGGGGCAGGCGGGGTGGCGCACCGCCGGCCGCGGGCGGCGAGGGGCTGCTATTTGGCCGGTGGTGGCTGGCGGCTCAGAGGGTGGAGGTTGAAGATGAATCGCAGGCCCTTGATTCCGTATCCAACGGCTGCAAAATCAACTGACCAGAGATGAAAAAGTCAGTCGACCTACATTTAGCCTCACCTTGCTAGTGCATTCAGTTTCGACAACAATATTCAGTTTCGACAGCGAAATTCAGTTTCGACAGTTAAGTTCAGTCTCGACAGTTAAGTTCAGTTTCGACAGTTAAGTTCAGAGATGAGCGGCTAATGTATTTTACATCTAGAACTTTGTGGTTATGTATTTTACGTCATGTATTGGAGATGCTATTAGAATTCCACTCAGGTTAACGTTGTTCGTTGTCTCTCTTGTCCTGCTTCAGCCTTGGCGAGATACAACTCACCGGATCTGCTCCAACGACGAAACCCTCCATCACAGCGGAGCAGTACCTCAGGCTCCATCTCCAGACGCCTAAGATCTTCGTCCCCTCCTCTGACAGCAAAGTCAGCCGGACCTTCCTCACCGGCCAACCCAATCATGCTGAGATCGACATGGCTTCGCCAAAGAGGTTGTACACTTATTGCATCTCTTTTTTACTCTACGTGTTATATATATTGTCCAATGAGGACATGAATTTGTTCCTTTAGTGTCTCCTTGAAAGAAAAAACGTAGGAACTTTAATTTTCACTTGTCCTCCTTTTCAAATTCCTATTCATGAAGCACAAGACTAAGAGACAGTAGCATAATAGCATTATAACCGTACATTTTCTTGTGGTTTGACTTAATCTCAACATGCTTCTTTGCATCCTGTGATCTTCCAATTGTTGTCAATCAAACACCCAGATTGGCAGAAATCCTGTGTTTTTAAATTCTTTGTTTTCCACGTGCATTCCGATCCTATTCCTGTCTATTTCCTATCCCTGCATTGTTGGAATCCTCCAATTCAAACGAGCCCTTACAGAATTACTTCTATTACATATAGTTGTCAAAGAAAACCTTGCGTGGTTTGTCCCGCTCCTGCTGCGCTGTCGTCCACCCCAGCTCAGCTGCTCCAATGAAAGAAGGGTCCAGCACAGCAGGGATCCGACCTCCAGACTGTCTTTCGCCGCCTCAGATCTTCTTCCCCGCCGCTGGCAGCCATGAAAACTGCATTACCATCATCAACCGAGCAGATGACCTCGAGGACTACACGGGTCCGCAAGAGAGGTCGCACTCTTTCGTGTTTGCTTACGTTATGCATCGCTTAACATTACATGCTACTTAAAGTCCTACTCACCGATTAGACTCTGAGTCAGCTCCAAACTAATGGTCAAACTTGAGTTTTTAAATGGTTGTGGGTGTCACGACCACGATTCTAAGTCACACCGATCTAGCCTGTAACACCTCATATCACTTTGCAGCCTCACGCACGGTATCCCCACGGGTGTCGCCTTACCATGGCCTGGGACCGTTTGCACCTTTTGGCTCACGTATATGATAGTGTCGCTAGCATCCATATGACAGAGAACCCGGGCCGACATGACTAGTCGTGAACCCAAAGTGGCACTAACTTACGGGGACAAGCATACATGAATCAACATCGAGCATGTCGGTCAACAGCGTGTGAATCCGAGCTGTAGCAACTGGGCTAACAGGACTCCGGGAACCCGGGCTGTAGCAGGCTAGCAGGACTCCGGATGTCACCGCGTGACGTTTCCCCGAAGGGACAGACACAGGAATGAAATGAATCACATGCCGGCCAGTCTAAGTGTTCCGAAGCAGTAGTGCTGGGCTAGCAGGACTCCGGTGAACCGAGCTGTAGCTGACTACTGTGGCTCATGGAAGCACAAGACTACATTTCCCCATAAGAGAGGCTACCAAGGATGAACAACTAGGTTGTCGGATCCCACACATACCAAGCATTTCAATCATACACACAATATGCTCGATATGTGTAAATATAACATGGCATCACAACATAACTCTACGACTCAAGTATTTATTGATTAGGCTCCGAGGAGCGAGATATTACAAACATGGGTCTCATGAACCAACATACAGAGCATACAAGCAACAAGCAAAAGTGGAAGCTTAACTTGTCTGAGTACAGACAACTACAAATGAAGAAGGCTGACAAGCCTGACTATCTACAAGACCCTCCCAAGGGTACAAGATCGTAGCTGAGGTAACGAGCTAAACATCGAAGTCCACACGGAACTACTAGCGAGACTGAAGTCTCTCTGCAAAAACATAAAATAAGCAAACGTGAGTACACATGTACCCAGCAAGACTTAGATTAGAACTAACTACATATGCATCGCTATCATCAAAGGGGTGGTGGACTTTAACTGCAGCAAGCCAGCTTTGACTCGGTGGCTATCCTGAAGTACGACGGCAAGTAACTCTTTGAGGTGGCGCACACGAGTCCACATATTCACCATATGAATACTCCACTATGGATCCGCTCCCGTCTCCCTACAAGAACACCATCCATAGCACTCACGCTTATCTTGCGCATTTTAGAGTATCCACTTTCACTTGTCTATGACCTATGCAAGGGGTCCAAGTTTCCATATCCGAGGAATCCGGCTATTCGAATAGATAATGATAACCCTGCAGGGGTGTACTTCTTCACACACACACTCGCCACTTACCACCATGTACACATCGTGTATCTCGGCAACCTTCAAGCGGAAGCCTAGCGAGGGAGTCGGCCATGACCTCACTAACCAACAAGTCTCTAGTCCAGGTTTATTGCCTATTCGGGTTCCATCCGCAAGGAGATCCGACCACGACCTGATTAAGTTAAGTCTAACTAATTTTGTCAGTGGTTTAACTAAGCCAATGTGGCCCAGCTGTCGGTGGCATAGGGGCTTAGTTAGTGGGGTGATTAACCCCTAACAGTTGCTATCACCAGCGTAACCAGGACGCGGCGGCGTTGCCCGTCCGGCCAACTCCGGTGACGGGAGCTCGCGCGGCTGGGCGCGTTGGAACCGGAGAAAGGAGGCACGTCGGTTGGTGGCCTCAAGCGATGCTAGGGTGGCCAGGAACATCGACGTCGTCGAGTTCCGTGGCGGTGCAGCTGCGGCTTGCACGGGTGCAAGGGCCACGGTGCACGAGCAGATGACCTGAGGCGCGCTACGGGTTCCTGGAGAAGCCCAGAGCACGACTACATGCTTGGGTTGGTCAGGCGGGGCGGCTAGCAACGGCGAGCTTCACGGTGGCGGCAGCGATTGCTCGGCCCTGGCGGGGCTGCGGCTAGAGGACGGGAATAGAGGGGGCGAGCATGGGGGGTGTAGGAGCTCACAATGATGCGGCAGAGAAGGTCAGCGGGCTCGGGGACGCGTCGGAGATGGTGGATCAATGACGGCGGTGGTCGGAGCCCGAGGTGGAAGACGACAGCGATGCGACGTTGTAGGGCGCCCGAGGATGCGTGGCTCGTCTGGGATGATGCAGATGATGAGGCGGAGCCGATGGACACGGCGGTTGGTCGAGGGACGGGCGGTGAGCGCGGTGGTAGTGAGCGGCGGCGACGAGCTCGCTCAGCTTCGGTAGGGAGAGAGAGAAAGGCAAGGCAGGGAGAGAGGGAAGCGGTCGAGGGGGTCCAGGGGGTAGCGTGGCACCTCCAGAGCGTCTAGACCGTCGAGGGGAGAAGCAGGCAGGGTGGAGGTGGCGCTGCGCGCGTCAGGCACACGCGCTCTGCCTACTGGCAGAGGTGGAAGATGACCTCAGCGCCCCTGGTGGGTTGGGCCGATTCTCTCCTGGGCTAGGTTAGCAGGTAAGATTCTGCTCTGTTTTATTTTTCTGTTCTGTTTTCTTTTATTTATTTGCCACTGTTTAAATTCAAAATAGAACTTAAACACATGCCAAATCTTTCTGAAATATTTTATGTTGCAGAAATGGACCTAGCCACATGCCCATCAATTATTTCAGGAGCATTTGAAGATATATTCTAGTTATATGAATATAAATTCAAATTCAAACTACAATATGATTTAAAATCAGTGCCCAAAATTATTCTTCAAAAAATGTTCATTATTTTTGGTTTGGATCAAGACCATTGCCAAATATATCAAACATCATTGAAGAGCATTTTGGGTTCATTGAATGCAATTTTTAGGGTTGTTTGCACTTCTTTTAATTAAATTTTTGAGGCTTTAAAATTTCCTCAGTTCAACTTCTTAGAACATAGACATGATGCAACACAAGATGCTAGCACTAGGCATTACCCAAACTAGGGATGTGACAACTCACCCCCACTAAACAAGAATCTCGTCTCGAGATTCAGGTATAGGGTAAGATGAAGGGGAAACACAAACTAACACAATCTTCACGATCCAGGTTGCACTTTGTAAGAACATTGATTTGCCACCATCGTTGTCTCGACGTCTTGCTCTGAGAACTCCAACCAACATGGCATTGAGAGGAAAGGGAAAAACTCTAGAAGGATCGATCTTCTCGAAGATCGAACAACAGATGATAAACTCACGGAATGAGACATTGAAATATCTCTCGAGTTGAGACATGAAACATACATCTAGAGGGGTGGAGTGTAACAGATGACGAAGGTTCACTAGGTAGACAACAATTTCACGCTTAAGAAGGTGGTGAACAGTTGTCAACGTAGCAAGGAGTTGAGTTGCCATGACACCATAACGAGACATTTCAAAGGAAGGTGACTTACAAAAATATTCCCTTAAGTGGCAAAAAGAATTACTTTTGATTCAGAGATCATTGAAACTCTTTACACCAGCGTAAGGCAAATCACAACAATCGTTTAGCGGAGTACGAAGGGGTGGCATACCCGGACTAGAATGGATGATGTGGACTACCTTGTTGAAGACAACGCAAGGGATGGTTTTTACTTATCATCGAACCCGTGGTAAGCCCATTTTTGAAGATGATCCTGGACAACAACTACTGAGGTGCAAGCTGGGAACAAAATGCAAATGCTAGGAATGATCCTAGTAACTGGGGAAAAACTCAACAGTCGAGAGTGTTTCCAACATTTGAATGTTTATAGAATCATCGAGCAAACTGAGAGCACAAGGATCCCTAAGGAACAACTTGTAGAATAAGTCGCACCAAATCCTCATGGAAAGATGGTCAAAGATACTATAATGACAAATCTTCTGGCTAGGTGTGTTGGCCACGACATCCACTTTACCGGGTTACAGAGAGACGAATATTATAGTTCTTAAGAACATTCCAACCATCATATCTACCGGAGATTCGGATCTGGTTGGTGTCAGGATATTCCAGACTCATCGAGTCTAGAAGAAAATGAGAGTTTGCAACACAAACCGACGAGATGGCATTGTGAGATTCTCGGGGAATGAACTACGATAGCAAGCTCCAAAACATGAGTTGATTCTGCTACATACATGTGAACATGATGTCCAAGACAAGCATGACCATGTAGAAGTCTTATAATAAAACACTATCGAGTTCTAGTTGGGAACCATCATCGCGGATAACAAAGTCCTTGCATAAGTCATATGATTAGCTCTTATGAAGGAACTTCTTCTCCTTGAACAAATCAGTTAGTGGCTTGGTGTGCTAGGAATTGCATATGGGATGAAGATGATCAGTCTATCAGACCATAGAATACTTTGCACGAGCATGACTGACTTGGGATGATTCCAAAGGAAGCAAAAACAAGCTTTCCTGAATTCACGGCAGCAACTTACATCAAATGCATGTGAATTATGGAAAGTCACTTATTTCATCCAAGCATATGCTTCATGAGCGGGACACGAAGATAATGCTTATAAAAGTTTCCAACACTAGCTGGATGTTCAACATGAATCATGGAGGAGATAAAAATGTTGCTGATGGGCTCAACAACAATTCATCCAAGCTTCCATATAAGTGGAATTCCACAATTTAAGTGAACACAATGATAGCATTGGTCAGACCAAAAGATGTAATGGTGTATGCTCGAGGGGTCAACCATGAGTAAAACAACATTACGAACATCGTTGGTTCTGAATTGACTAGACGATAGCCCATACTCAAGTCAAAGTTTTGGGTAAGACAATAGGTCCAACAACTGATCACGAGGACCAATCGATGAAAATACAATCTTTCTTCAACACAGATACAAGATATCCCTTAGGGATGAGCTAGGTCGGACAAGCTTTTATCTTCCAACTCTCCAAGTTGTTGTTTAGCTTAACCAACTAGCTCAAGGGTATGCAACACAGATTATTGGAGAAGGGTTGGTTACAAGGAACCAACTTGATCACGAGCTCAACATAGCAATCAGGGGACAACATGGAAATACTTCCGAGAGGATAATCGGAAAATCATGAACCACCGATATGTTATTAAGCTCAAGATCAATCTTGCTTTTCAGGGCAAGAAGATATGATCAAAAGAGTGAGGGATTGACACAATCCTAACTCATTGATCGAAGAGTGCACCGGAAATAAGGACTAGGTAGCACGATCAATCTTAGGATGATGATTCAGTAACCAGCACGCTAAGAGTGAGAGTATTGTCCATTAACTACCAAGCAATGAGGTTGCTAGGAGTATTGATTTCACACATCACAGTTCACTTGTCGGCATTCCGGTTACAACAACACGGGACCGAGGAATGGGTAATGAGGGCGAGAAGTATCACTTCGTCAAGAATTCATAAGAGGTGGTGCAATTCTCATGGCAATCCTGACATAAAGGGGGTAATACTCCGAGGTAGAGCAGAACAAAAGCTAGATTGGAATTTTGATCTGCGGAATACAACTACTTTGATGAGTCCAAGAAATGGATGAGGTGCTGGAGTTTGTTTCTCCTAGTCATTCTAGAATAGAATGGCTTGATGGACCATAAGAATAATAGGCATCGATGAACATGAATGCACAACTATTCCTGACTATCAAGTGATAGACTAGGTTCGGAATACAGCTGAGGATGGTCAACTCAAGGAACGTATAATTTTCTGAGTTGTGATGCATGGATTGGTATGTCGAACGAGTTCAACATATTTCTTCCAGAATACCCATGCAGAAAGATAGAACTGGCAGAGTCACAACATATGATCGAGAACTCATCAAGAGCACTCTTATTGTGATCTTTCGATTCAACGAGGAACTTCCGCCATAAGAAGTTCATGGTATTTGGAAGAAGGAAATACCATGGACCTCGAGGACTATCGCACAGGTTACTAACATCCTAAAGGAACGAGCAGACACTATCAACAGAGATATGCAGAATGACTCATGGGTTTCAGGAACCCATGGATAGAATACCTACTAAACTAGATGGCATCACGGGATGCTTTCAAGACTGATGGCCAAAATTATCACACTGGGAACACCAAACATGGCTAGATTACTAACTCTAAGATACCCTAGTGTAATAATAACAACTCGAACATATATGTCGAGGCAATAGAGTACCTTAACTCACCGATTAGTGTGCTTAATCTTGCCCAAAAGGACATAAGGAACGGGAGGAAGGGATTTGCAGATGCACCAGACTATTTAGAAACCTAGGATGACTAGGACAGCATAACGTATGTAAATGCTCAAAATGATTTGAGACATCCTGCAAAATGGTGGCATAACCACTCAACATCACAATATCAAGGTTCTGTGGCCAGCTATGAACATACGGAAGTAACAGAAACTGAACTGAGGCTTGAAACCAACAATCCTAAGAGTCTACGGATTGGTAACACATGATCCTGATAGAAAGATCAGAAGCCTAGTTCTTAATCCCCGTACAAGAGAAGAGGATGGCTCAGATTAGAAGGCCATAGGGTAAAGGAGTAAAAAGAGCCTTACGTTCCCTCCCACAATCAATTCCCTTATATAACTAAAGAATTTGTAGACTCAACTTCAACCAGTTTGGCTTGGTAATCCTACAGGCAGTCAGGCTCTGATACCAAAGCTGTCAGGACCCCGATTCTAAGTCACACCAATCTAGCCTGTAACACCTCATATCACTTTGCGGCCTCACAGATCGTATCCCCACGGGTGTCGCCTTACCATGGCCCGGGACTGTTTGCGCCTTTTGGCTCACGTATATGATAGTGTCGCTAGCATCCATATGATAGAGAACCCGGGCCAACATGACTAGTCGTGAACCCAAAGTGGCACTAACTTAGGGGGACAGGCATACATGAATCAACATCGAGCATGTCGGTCAGCAGCGTGTGAATCCGGGCTGTAGCAACTGGGCTAACAGGACTTCCGGAACCCAGGCTGTAGCAGGCTAGCAGGACTCCGGATGTCACCGCGTGACATTTCCCCGAAGGGACAGACACAGGAACAAAGTGAATCACATGACGGCCAGTCTAAGTGTTCCGGAGCAGTAGTGCTGGGCTAACAGGACTCCGGTGAACCGGGATGTAGCAGACTACTATGGCTCATGGAAGCACAAGACTACATTTCCCCATAAGAGAGGCTACCAAGGATGAACAACTAGGTTGTCGGATCCCACACATACCAAGCATTTCAATCATACACACAATATGCTCGATATGTGTAAATACAACATGGCATCACAACATAACTCTACGACTCAAGTATTTATTCATTAGTCTCCGATGAGTGAGATATTACAAACATGGGTCTCATGACCCAACATACAGAGCATACAAGCAACAAGCACAAGCAAAAGCTTAACGTGTCTGAGTACAGACAACTACAAAAGAAGAAGGCTGAGAAGCCTGACTATCTACGACACCCTCCCAAGGGAACAAGATCATAGCTAAGGTAATGAGCTAAACGTCGAAGTCCACACGGAACTACTAGCGAGACTAAAGTCTCTCTACAAAAACATAAAATAAGCAAACGTGAGTACAAATGTACCCAGCAAGACTTACATCAGAACTAACTACATATGCATCGGTATCATCAAGGGGGTGGTGGAGTTTAACTGCAGCAAGCCAGCTTTGACTCGGTGGCTATCCTGAACTACGACTGCAAGTAACTCTTTGAGGTGGCGCACACAAGTCCACATATTCACCATATCAATACTCCACTATGGATCCGCAACCGTCTCCCCACAAGAACGCCATCCATAGCACTCACGCTTATCTTGCACATTTTAGAGTATCCACTTTCACTTGTCTATGACCTATGCAAGGGGTCCAAGTTTCCATATCCAAGAATTCGGCTATTCGAATAGATAATGATAACCCTGCAGGGGTGTACTTCTTCACACACGCTCTCGCCACTTACCACCATGTACACATCGTGTATCTCGGCAACCTTCAAGCAGAAGCCTGGCGAGGGAGTCGGCCACGACCTGACTAACCAACAAGTCTCTAGTCCAGGTTTATCGCCTATTCGGGTTCCATCTGCAAGGAGATCTGGCCAGGGTGTCGCTCACGGCCCCAAACGATGTGAGCAGGGTTCCCAAGCCCACCATACGGGTGCCACTTGGTATACCGGGCCACTGTGCCTAGTCTGTCGCAAGCACACCTATACCGGGTGCCACCTGGTAGACTACTAACACTACCTACAAACACCAGAAACTAGTTGCAACTCCTGGATAGAGATTAGGTTGATTAATAAGTCGAGAGAGCTTGGAGCGCCCGGAGCCCAATGTGTGGTTGTAATTGTTCATGGATCACAAACACAGAACTCAGTTCATGAGGACGGCTGCAATGAGACAACCCACCATGTACTCCTACATGGCCTCTCACCACTACCTTTACCAAATCGTGTTCACACACTTAGCTCTCAACAGTAGGACATGTTCACCACATTCCAATTCATCCATGATGAATCGGACCTGACTCAACTCTAAGCAGTAGCAGACATGACAAACAAGCATGAATGAGTAGGCACATCAGGGCTCAAACAATTCCTACTCATTCTAGTGGGTTTCATCTATTTACTGTGGCAATGACAGGTCATGCAGAGGAAAGGGGTTCAACTACCGCAGCATGTAACAATTGAATCGCTGTTGTCCTAATGCAGTAAAAGAGAGCAGGAGCGAGATTGTGGGATTGTATCGGAATGAACAAGGGGGTTTTGCTTGCCTGGCACTTCTGAAGATATTATAACTCTTCATCGGTGTCATCGAACTCATCGTCGGGATACGCCTACCGAGAGGGGACAAGCACCAACAATAGAGAAGAACAGAATCAATGCATATGCGAAAATATGATGCATGATCAGGACATGGCAATATGCTGTGATTTGAGCTAATGCATCTAGTTATGATTTAAATGAAGTTGGTTTGAATACATGATTCAAATTCCAACTCCATATATGATTATTTAAATGCCCTTTATTTGTCTTGTCCAAAAGAGAGGACAAATATTGTTCAAACATGCATGAAAATAGTACAGATGGATTCCTTGGATTTTTCTGATAATATTTCATATATAAATTATTTCATTTTGAGTTATAGATTAATTTCTATGATTTTTAGAAGTTTTAGACATTTTCTGGAATTTTCTAATTATTTTAAATCCAGAAAATTATTAACTACGTCAGCATTGCGTCACTGTGATGTCAGCAAGTCAACTGCGGCTGACCAGGTCAAACCTGACCAGTGGGGTCCACTGGTCACCAGGACGCGGCGGCGTTGCCCGTTCGGCCAACTCCGGCGACGGGAGCTCACGCGGCTGGGCGCGTTGGAACCGGAGCAAGGAGGCACGTCGGTTGGTGGCCTCAGGCGATGCTAGGGTGGCCGGGAACGTCGATGGCGTCGAGTTCCGCGGCGGCGCAGCTGCGGCTTGCACGGGTGCGAGGGCCACGGTGCATGAGCGGATGACCTGAGGCGCGCTACGGGTTCCTGGAGAAGCCCAGAGCACGACTCCATGCTTGGGTTGGTCAGGCGGGGCGGCTAGCGACGGCGAGCTTCGCGGCGGCGGCAGCGATTGCTCGGCCAAGGCGGGGCTGCGGTTAGAGGACAGGAACAGAGGGGGCGAGCACGGGGGAGGTGCAGGAGCTCACAAGGATGCGGCTGAGAAGGTCAGCGGGCTCGGGGACGTGGCGGAGACGGCGGACCAACGGCGGCGGTGGTCGGAGCCCGAGGTGGAAGACGACGGCGATGGAGACGTTGTAGAGCGCCCAAGGATGCGTGGCTCGTCTGGGATGATGCAGACGATGAGGCGGAGCCGATGGACACGTCGGTTGGTCGAGGGACGGGCGGTGAGCGCGATGGCAGTGAGCGGTGGCGACGAGCTCGCTCGGCTTCGGGAGGGTGAGCGAGAGAGGCGAGGCAGGGAGAGAGGGAAGCGGTCGAGGGGGTCCAGGGGGGTTGCGTGGCGCCTCCAGAGCATCTAGACCATCGAGGGGAGAAGCAGGCAGGGTGGAGGTGGCGCTGCGCGCATCGGGCACATGCCCTCTGCCTACTGGCAAAGGTGGAAGAAGACCTCTGCGCCCCTGGTGGGTTGGGCCAATTCTCTCCTGGGCCAGGTTAGCAGGTAAGATTCTGCTCTGTTTTATTTTTCTATTCTGTTTTCTTTTATTTATTTATTTGCCACTGTTTAAATTCAAAATAGAACTTAAACTCATGCCAAATCTTTCTGAAATATTTTATGTTGCAGGAATGGACCTAGCCACATGGCCATAAATTATTTCAGGAGCATTTGAAGATATATTCTAGTTATATGAATATAAATTCACATTCAAAATACAATTGATTTAAAATCAGTGCCCAAAATTATTCTTCAAAAAATGTTCATTATTTTTGGTTTGGATCAAGACCATTGCCAAAAATATCAAACATCATTGTAGAGCATTTTGGGTTCATTGAATGCAATTTTTAGGGTTATTTGCCCTTCTTTTAATTAAATTTTTGAGGCTTTAAAATTTCCTCAGTTCAACTTGTTAGAACTTAGACATGATGCAACACAAGATGCTAGCACTAGGCATTAACCAAACTAGGGATGTGAGAGTGGGGTACATATCGGGGCCGCTATCAATAGTATCTATCTAATATCTGGTTAATCTCCGGTGTCTACTATGAGTTTCATGTTGAGTGGGAAACAAACAGTCAAGAATCCATTATCTATATTTTTTAACTGAAGCCATTATTTGCCTGCTATTATTGGTTCTGGGTCTATCCATAGGTTGCTACCATCACTCTGGATTTCTGCATGCACTCCTTACATAATCTCACTATGTTTTATTCATATGCATGACAGTTATTGTAAACAATGGAACTGAACATGTAGAGCAAAACAGACGAGCCTTGCGTGGAAATAAAATTTCATGCAGACGTCGCTCCATGGTAGGCGCAAAGGCAGCCCCCCTGCACGCATTTCGGATTGTAATCAAGAGGAAGATATATGTTCTGAGGGGGATTCAGAAGGAGAAGACATGCTGATGTTGGTTATATCATGCATATGGTGTCTGATACATCCATTTTGCATCATGCTTTTATATCAATATTTATTGCATTATGGGCTGTTATTTCACATTATGTCACAATACTTATGGCTATTCTCTTTTATTTTAGAAGGTTTACATAAGGAGGGAGAATGCCGGCAGCTGGAATTCTAGGCTGGAAAAGGAGCAAATATTAGAGACCTATTCTGCACAACTCCAAAAGTCCTGAAGCTCCACGGAACACCTTATAATAAATAATCAAAAATCCTCGCCGAAGATGAAGACCAGGGGGCCCACACCATTCTCACGAGGGTGGGGGGCGCCCCCCCAGGGCGCGCCACCCTACCTCGTGGGCCCCCTGGTGGCTCTCCGATGACCATCTTCTCCTATATGAAGTCTTTCGTCGAGAAAAAAAATTAGAAGCAACCTTTCGGGACGAAACTCCACCGCCACGAGGCGGAACCTTGCCGGATCCAATCTAGAGCTCCCGCAGAGCTGTTCTGCCGGGGAAACTTCCCTCCCGGAGGCGGAAATCATCGACATCGTCATCACCAACGCTCCTCTCATCAGGAGAGGGCAATATCCATCAACATCTTCATCAACACCATCTCATCTCAAAACTCTAGTTCATCTCTTGTATCCAATTCTTGTCTACAAGTTCGGGATTGGTGCTAGTAGGTTGCTAGTAGTGTTAATTACTGCATGTAGTTGATGCTAGTTGGTTTAATTGGTGGAAGATCATATGTTCGGATCCTATATGCATATTAATACCCCTCTGATTATGAACATGTTTATGCTTTGTGAGTAGTTATGTTTGTTCCTGAGGACAAGGGAGAAGTCTTGCTTTTAATAGTCATGTGAATTTGTTATTCGTTCGATATTTTGATAAGATGTATATTGTCTAGCCTCTAATGGTGTTATATGAACGTCGACTACATAACACTTCACCATTATTTGGGCCTAGAGGAAGGCATTGGGTAGTAATAAGTAGATGATGGGTTGCTAGAGTGACAGAAGCTTAAACCCTAGTTTATGCGTTGCTTCGTAAGGGGCTGATTTGGATCCATATGTTTCATGCTATGGTTAGGTTTACCTTAATACTTTTGTTGTAGTTGCGGATGCTTGCAATAGAGGTTAATCATAAGTGGGATGCTTGTTCAAGTAAGAACAGCACCCAAGAACCGCTCCATCCACATACCAAATTATCAAAGTACCGAACGCGAATCATATGAACGTGATGTAAACTAGCTTGACGATATTCCCATGTGTCCTCGGGAGCGCTTTTCCTTATATAAGAGTTTGTCCAGGCTTGTCCTTTGCTACAAAAAGGATTGGGCCACCTTGCTGCACTTTATTTACTTTTGTTACTTGTTGCTCGTTACAAATTATCTCATCACAAAACTATCTGTTACCACTTATTTCAGTACTTGCAGAGAATACCTTGCTGAAAACCGTTTATCATTTCCTTCTGCTCCTCGTTGGGTTCGACACTCTTACTTATCGAAATGACTATGATAGATCCCCTATACTTGTCGGTCATCAAGACTCTTTTCTGGCGCCGTTGCCAGGGAGTGAAGCGCCTTTGGTAGGTGGAATTTGTTAAGGAAAAATGTATATAGTGTGCTGAAATTTACTGTCACTTGTTACTATGGAAAGTAATCCTCTGAGGGGCTTGTTCGGGGTATCTTCACCCTGACCAGTAGAGCAAAGAGTTTCTCCTCAACCTACTGAACCTATTGAAAATGAAATTCCTTATGAATTTCCTTCGGGTATAATAGATAAACTGCTAGCTAATCCATTTTTAGGAGATGGAACAAAACATCCTGATGAACATCTAATATATGTGGATGACGTTTGTGGATTATTTAAGCTTGCAGGTGTATCCGGAGATTTTGTTAAGAAGAAGGTCTTCCCCTTATCTTTGAGGGGAGATGCATAGACATGGTATAGGCTATGTGATGATATGAGGTCTTGGAATTACAAACGATTGAAATTGGAATTTCATCAGAAGTTTATCCTATGCATCTTGTTCATCGTGATGGCAATTATATATATAATTTTTGGCCTCGCGAAGGAGAAAGCATCTCTCAAGCTTGGGGAAGGCTTAAATCAATGTTATATTCTTGCCCAATCATGAGCTTCAAAGAGAAACAATTCTTCAAAAAAATTATGCTCGGCTTTCTGATAACAATCACACCATGCTTGATACTTCTTGTGCTGGCTCTTTTATGATGAAGACTATTGAATTCAAATGGGATTTATTGGATAAAATTAAACGCAACTCTAAAGATTGGGACCTCGACAATGGTAAGGAGTTAGGTATGACACCTAAGTTTTATTGTGTTAAATCTTTTATGGATACCGATACTTTCCGTAAGTTTAGCACTAAATATGGACTTGATTCTGAGATAGTAGCTTCTTTCTGTGAATCTTTTGCTACTTATGTTGATCTCCCTAAGGAGAAGTGGTTTAAATATCATCCTCCCATAGAAGTAAAAGTAGTTGCACCTATTAAAGTTGAAAAAAAGACTGTCACTTATAATGATCCTATTGTTCCTACTTCTTATGTTGAGAAACCACCTTTCCCTGTTAGGATAAAGGATCATGCTAAAGCTTCAACTGTGGTTCGTAAAAGAAATATTGAAACGTATACACCTCCTGAGCAAGTTAAAGTTGAACCTAATATTTCTATTTTTGAAGAGCTCTTGTCTGATAATATTGATGGGCATGTTATTCAGTTCTGCAGTGAAACTACTAGAATTGCTAAAGCTTGTGCTAAAGATAAACATAGACATGTGGTAGGTGTGCCTATTATTTCTGTTAAAATAGGAGATCATTGTTATCATGGCTTATGTGATATGGGTGCTAGTGCTAGTGTTATACCTTATGACTTGTATAAAGAAATCAAGCATGAAATTGCACCTGTTGAGTTAGAAGATATTGATGTCACAATTAAACTTGCCAATAGAGATACTATTTTAGCAATGGGAATTGTTAGAGATGTTGAAGTATTGTGCGGGAAAACTAAATATCCTGGTGATTTTCTTGTTCTTAGTTCTCCACAAGATAGCTTATGTCCCATTATATTTGGTAGACCCTTCTTGAATACAGTTAATGCTAGGATAGACTACGAAAAGAATGTTGTTACTATTGGCTTGGATGATATGACTCATGAGTTTAATTTCTCTAAATTTAGTAAACAACACCGTGAAGAAGAATTGCCTAGTAAGGATGAAATTATTGGTTTGCTTCTATTGCCGTACCTCCTAATGATCCTTTAGAACAATGTTTGCTAGACCATGAGAATGATATGTTTATGAATGAAAGAAGTGAAGTAGATGAAATATTCTGTAAACAAGAACCTATGCTAAAACACAATTTGCATGTTGAAAACCTAGGGGATCCTCCTCAACCTAAGGGTGATCCCGTGTTTGAGCTTAAACCATTGCCTGATAATCTTAAATATGCTTATCTTGATGAAAAGAAGATATATCCTGTTATTATTAGTGCTAACCTTTCAGAGCATGAAGAAGAAAGATTATTGAAAACTCTAAAGAAGCACTGTGCTGCTATTGGATATACTCTTGATAATCTTAAGGGCATTAGTCCCACTCTATGTCAACATAAAATAAATTTGGAAGCAGATGCCAAACCAGTTCGTGATCCTCAACGACGTCTGAATCCTAAAATGAAAGAAGTGGTAAGAAAACAAATACTAAAGCTTCTAGAAGCAGGTATAATTTATCCCGTTATTGATAGTCAGTGGGTAAGTCCTATTCATTGTGTCCCTAAGAAGGGAGGTATTACTGTTGTTCCTAATGATAAAGATGAATTGATTCCACAAAGAATTATTACCGGTTATAGGATGGTAACTGATTTCCGCAAATTAAATAAGGCTACTAAGAAAGATCATTACCCCTTACCTTTTATCGATCAAATGCTAGAAAGATTATGCAAACATAGACACTATTGCTTTCTAGATGGTTTATGTAATGCACCTGCTACCTTTCAAAGATGCATGATGGCTATATTCTCTGACTTTTGTGAAAAGATTTGTGAGGTTTTCATGGACGACTTTTCCATCTATGGATCTTCTTTTGATGATTGCTTGAGCAATCTTGATCGAGTTTTGCAGAGATGTGAAGAAACTAATCTTGTCTTGAATTGGGAAAAGTGCCACTTTATGGTTAATGAAGGTATTGTCTTGGGTTATAAAGTTTCTGAAAGAGGTATTGAAGTTGATAAAGCCAAGGTTGATGCTATTGAAAAGATGCCATGTCCCAAGGACATCAAAGGTATAAGAGGTTTCCTTCATCATGCCAAATTTTATAGGAGGTTCATCAAGGACTTATCAAAAATTTCTTGGCCTCTGACTAATTTATTACAAAAAGATGTATCGTTTGTCTTTGATGATGATTGTGTAGAAGCATTTGAAATAATTACGAAAGCATTAGTCTCTGCACCTATTGTTCAGCCACCTGATAGGAATTTACCGTTTGAAATTATGTGTGATGCTAGGGATTATGCTGTAGGTGCTGTTCTAGGGCAAAGAATTGATAAGAAATTAAATGTTATCCTTTATGCTAGTAAGACTCTAGACAATGCTCAAAGAAATTATGCTACTACTGAAAAAGAACTTTTAGCGGCTGTATTTGCTTGTGATAAGTTCAGACCTTATATTGTTGATTCTAAAGTAACTATCCACACTGATCATGCTGCTATTAAATATCTTATGGAGAAGAAAGATGCTAAACCTAGACTTATTAGATGGGTTCTCTTGCTACAAGAATTTTATTTGCATATTGTTGATAGAAAAGGAGCTGAGAACCCCGTTGCAGACAACTTATCTAGGTTAGAGAATGTTCTTGATGACCCACTACCTATTGATGATAGCTTTCCTAATGAACAATTAAATGTCCTAAGTATTTCTCGTAGTACCCCTTGGTATGCTGATTATGCTAATTACATAGTTGCTAAATTTATACCACCTAGCTTCACATACCAACAAAAGAAAAAGTTCTTCTATGATTTGAGACATTAGTTTCGGGATGACCCACATCTTTATAAAGAAGAGTAGATGGTGTTATTAGACGTTGTGTACCTGAGCATGAACAGGAACATATCCTACGCAAGTGCCACTCCGAAACTTATGGAGGACACCACGCGGGAGATAGAACTGCACATATGGTATTGCAATCCGGTTTTTATTGGCCTACTCTCTTCAAGGATGCCCGTAAGTTTGTCTTTCTTGTGATGAATGTCAAAGAATTGGTAATATTAGTAGACGTCAAGAAATTCCTATGAATTATTCACTTGTTATTGAACTGTTTGATGTTTGGGGCTTTGATTATATGGGACCTTTTCCTGCCTCTAATGAATATACACATATTTTAGTTTCTGTTGATTACGTTACTAAGTGGGTAGAAGCTATTCCAACTAGTAGTGCTGATCATAACACTTCTATTAAAATGCTTAAAGAAGTTATTTTTCCGAGGTTTGGAGTCCCTAGATATTTAATGACTGATGGTGGTTCACATTTTATTCATGGTGCTTTCCATAAAATTCTTGCTAAATATGACGTCAATCATAGAATTGCATCTCCGTATCACCCACAGTCTAGTGGTCAAGTAGAATTGAGTAATAGAGAACTCAAATTAATTTTGCAAAAGACTGTCAATAGGTCTAGAAAGAATTGGTCCAAGAAACTTGATGATGCATTATGGGCCTATAGAACTACATATAAAAATCCTATGGGTATGTCTCCGTATAAAATGGTATATGGAAAAGCATGTCACTTACCTCTCGAACTAGAACATAAGGCATATTGGGCTATTAAAGAGCTCAACTATGATTTCAAATTTGCCGGTGAAAAGAGGTTATTTGATATTAGCTCACTTGATGAATGGAGAACCCAAGCTTATGAAAATGCCAAGTTGTTTAAAGAAAAGGTTAAAAGATGGCATGACAAAAGGATACAAAAGCGTGAGTTTAATGTAGGTGATTATGTATTGGTATACAACTCTCGTTTAAGATTTTTTGCAGGGAAACTTCTCTCTAATTGGAAGGCCCCTATGTTATCGAGGAGGTCTATCGGTCCGGTGCCATAAAGGTCAACAACTTCGACGGAACAAATACGAAGGTGGTAAATGGTCAAAGAATCAAACATTATATCTTAGGTAATCCCAAAAATGTTGAAACCAATATTATTGAAACCGTAACCCCGGAGGAATACTTAGGGGACACTTTCCAGAACGTTTCAGACTCCAAAAAGGAATAGGTATGTGGTACGGTAAGTAAACCGACTCCAAAACAATTTTTAAGGAAATATTTCTCCGTTTTTGATTATCTAGAAAAATATAAAATTAAGTAGGAGTCCGGGAAGGACACGAGGGTGGAGGGCGCGCCCTACCCCCATGGGCGCCCCCCCCTAACTCGTGAGCACCTCGTCTGCCTTCCGGACTCCATTTTCTTGCATGCTACGTATTTTGGTCAGTAAAAATTCATTATAAATTCTCCCGAAGGTTTTGACTCCCGTATCATGTAAAAATCCTTTGTTTTTGTTTTGAGCTGTTGTTGTTGTAGATTAGAGCAAGATGTCTTCTCAAGAGTCATTCGGGGAGAGCCGAGTATCTAATCCGGCACCGGAACCAAGGGCAAACAGCGACCCTGACCACTTTGGGCCAGCAACGGAGGAAGAGATGGAGGCTGACCTAATGAGGGTAGATGCCATGGAGGATCAAGAAGTCACCTCTCGCTTCCAAGCTGGATTCACAATGGGAGAACTGCAGAGCTCAGCTATTCCAAAGTCGGTTATCCCTTCCAATGTTAAATTTCTTTCTTATGAGAATATGAAAAAGAGTGTCACTGGTTCTCCCGCAGCTATGCAGCACCCTTGGGTGCAGGGAGCTTTGTCTGTAACAGGAAAACTCCGAAATGAAATAATGGATCTCAAGTAGCTAGTCAACAAGCTTGAGGAGGGGAATCATATTTCGAAGGGCATCATCGCCAAAAACATCACATCACCATCCCCGAAAAGAGAGACATAATCACCTGGGTATGGGCACTCCACTTGGCAACTGCCAAGCTTGGGGGAGTGACCCGGTATCGTATCACCATCACTTTTATCTTTACCGTTTTCCTTAGTTCGATCTTATTAGTAGTATTTTGATCTAGTAGAATAAAGTTCATGGCATGATCTAGTTGTGAGTTTTGCTTTATTATCCTCCTATCTAATCGAGTCCGTGAGCTATATAATAAAGATTAGTGTTGAGTCAAGGGCTTGATTATTTTGCCATGATCCTAAGTGAATAAAAGAAAAGATAAAGTAATAAAAAGGAAACAAAGAGATCATATGGATCCCATGGAGAGTAATGAGCTCACATAGAAAAAGTATGATGAATAAAAGTTGTTGAGAGTTGACAAGCATAGTTTTGGTCATCGTTGCAATTAATAGGAAGTAATTAAGAAAGAGAGGTCTTCACATATAGATATACTATCTAGGACATCTTTTATGATTGTGAGCACTCATTAAAATATGACATGCTCAAGAGTTGACATTGGACAAGGAAGACAACGTAATGGGTTATGTTTTCTTACATCTGAGATAAATTATATTGTCTTGGATCCTCCAACATGTTGAGCTTGCCTTTCCCCCTCATGCTAGCCAAATTCATTGCACCATGTAGAGATACTACTTGTGCTTCCAAATACCCCTAAACCAGTTTTGCCATGAGAGTCCACCATATCTACGTATGGATTGAATAAGATCCTTCAAGTAAGTTGTCATCAGTGCAAAGCAATAAAAATTTCTCTCTAAATATGTATGATTGATTGGTGTGGGAGAAATAAGCTTTATACGATCTTGTGATGTGGAAGTAATAAAAGCGACGGACTGCATAATAAATGTTCATATCACAAGGGGCAATATAAAGTGACGTTGTTTTGCATTAAGATTTTGTGCATCCAACCATAAAATCGCATGGCAACCTCTGCTTCCCTCTTCGAAGGGCCTATCTTTTTATTATTATCTTCTACCCTATGCAAGTGTCATGGTGATCTTCACCTCTCCCTTTTCATTTTATCCTTTGGCAAGCACACTATGTTGGAAAGATCCTGGTATATATGGCTAATCGGATGTGAGTTTTCATGAACTATTACTGTTGACATTACCCTTGAGGTAAAACGTTGGGAGGCAAAACTATAAGCCCCTATCTTTCTCTGTGTCCGATTAAAACTCCATACCCATAAGTATTGCGTGAGTGTCAGCAATTGTGAAAGATTATATGATAGTTGAGTATGTGGACTTGCTGAAAAGCTCTTATACATTGACTCTTTCCTATGTTATGATAAATTGCAATTGCTTCAATGACCGAGATTGTAGTTTGTTAGTTTTCAATGAAGTTTACGATTCATACTTGATATTGTGATTGAATTATTACTCTAGCATTAGAGATCATATGACAAGAATTATATAAGTTGTTGTTATAAGAATGACCATGATGCCCTCATGTCCGTATTTTATTTTTATCGTCACCTTCATCTCTAAACTTGTGGACATATTTTTCGATTTCGGCTTTTCGCTTGAGGACAAGCGAGGTCTATGCTTGGGGGAGTTGATACGTCCATTTTCCATCATGCTTTTATATCAATATTTATTGCATTATGGGATGTTATTTTACATTATTTCACAATACTTATGGCTATTCTCTCTTATTTTACAAGGTTTACATAAGGAGGGAGAATGCCGGCAGCTGGAATTCTGTGCTGGAAAAGGAGCAAATATTAGAGACCTATTCTGCACAACTCCAAAAGTCCTGAAACTCCACGGAACACCTTATAATAAATAATGAAAAATCCTCGCCAAAGATGAAGACCAGGGTGCCCACACCCTTCTCACGAGGGTGGGGGGCGCCACACCCCCTAGGGCGCGCCCCCCACCTCGTGGGCCCCCTGGTGGCTCTTCGATGACCATCTTCTCCTATATGAAGTCTTTCGTCGAGAAAAAAATAAGAAGCAACCTTTTGGGACGAAACTCCGCCGCGACGAGGTGGAACCTTGGTGGATCCAATCTAGAGCTCCGACAGAGCTGTTCTGCCAGGGAAACTTCCCTCCCGGAGGGGGAAATCATCGCCATCGTCATCACCAACGCTCCTCTCATCGGGAGAGGGCAATCTCCATCAACATCTTCATCACCACCATCTCATCTCAAAACCCTAGTTCATCACTTGTATCCAATTCTTGTCTCCAATTTCGGGATTGGTGCTAGTAGGTTGCTAGTAGTGTTAATTACTCCTTGTAGTTGATGCTAGTTGATTTAATTGGTGGAAGATCATATGTTCAGATCCTATATCCATATTAATACCCCTCTGATTATGAACATGTTTATGCTTTGTGAGTAGTTACGTTTGTTCCCGAGGACAAGGGCGAAGTCTTGCTATTAGTAGTCATGTGAATTTGGTATTCGTTCGGTATTTTGATAAGATGTATGTTGTCTAGCCTCTAGTGGTGTTATGTGAATGTCAACTACATAACACTTCACCATTATTTGGGCCTAGAGGAAGGCATTGGGAAGTAATAAGTAGATGATGGGTTTCTAGAGTGACAGAAGCTTAAACCCTAGTTTATGCGTTGCTTCGTAAGGGGCTGATTTGGATTCGTATGATTCATGCTATGGTTAGGTTTACCTTAATACTTTTGTTGTAGTTGCGGATGCTTGCAATAGAGGTTAACCATAAGTGGGATGTTTGTTCAAGTAACAACAACACCCAAGCACCGGTCCACCCACATGTCAAATTATCAAAGTACCGAACGTGAATCATATGAACGTGATGAAAACTAGCTTGACGATATTCCCATGTGTCCTCGGGAGCGCTTTTCCTTTTATAAGAGTTTGTCCAGGCTTGCCCTTTGCTACAAAAAGGATTGGGCCACCTTGCTGCACTTCATTTACTTTTGTTACTTGTTGCTCGTTACAAATTATCTCATCACAAAACTATCTGTTACCACTTATTTCAGTACTTGCAGAGAATACCTTGCTGAAAACCGTTTATCATTTCCTTATGCTCCTCGTTGGGTTCGACACTCTTACTTATAGAAAGGACTATGATAGATCCCCTACACTTGTGGGTCATCAGTGTCTTGCATTGCTTGCTTTATACATCAAATATGTCATCTACTTAGTATAGACATCCTTTGTGCGAATGCCATCTATTTAGTTTATTCATCGTTTATGTGAATTATGCAACGCCATCTTGTTTAGCCAGGCATCATATATATGTGAATTTTGCAATGCCATCCTGCTTAGCCAGTCATCTTATATGTAAATTATATCAAGCCATCCTTTTTTCGTTACATATTACATTTGTTAACAATGTTACTACATTCAACTGCTCTTCATGTGCATCAGCCATTTGACACGGTGATGGCAAATTCTGGAATGAAAACAAGGTCTTCAAAGAAGACTATGCTATATGACGAAGCGCATATCTCGCTGGTTAGGGATAGCTCCTCAAAGGAGGATTCAGAGACAGATGACCAGTCCTATTCCCCCCCTGAGGTGTATGCTCTAATTTGGCAGGGTTATGTTGCTCATATCGTGCGTATGGTGTCTCGCATTGCTATGTTATTTGATTAGTTTAGACATGCTTTGTGTGAATGCCACCTGTTCAGTGTCTAATTACCATATATGTGAATTATGCATTGCCATCTTGTTGCAAGACATTATATATGTGAATTATAAAATGCTATCTTGTTGCAAAGGCATTATATATGTGAATTATGTAAAGACATGTTGTTTAGCCAATCATCATGTATGTGAATTATATCATGCTATCATTTTTTTGTATTACATGTTCCATTTGTCGACAATGTTTGTATATTCCACTACTCTTCCTGTGCATCAACCATTTGAAGCGGTGATGGAAGTATCTGGAGTGAAAACAAGGTATTCAGAGCAGACAATGCTACCTGCTGAAGCAGACATCTTGCTGGTTACAGAGAGCTCCTCATAGGAGGATTCAGAGACTGATCACCAGTCCTATTTTCCCCCTAAGGTCTATGCTCATACTTGGCAGGGTTATATTACCCATGTCATGCATGTTGTCTTGCATTGCTTAGTTTTTACATCATATATGGATTGCCATCTTCTTACTTGCTTACTATATAAATCATATATTTGAATTATATCATGCCATCATGTTTACACAGTACATACACATCATCTATCTGAATTATGGCATGGCAACCCATTTAATAAAGACATCATATAGTTATATCATCTCATCTTGTTTAGTGTTTACAGTCATCATATTTTGAATTATGGCATTCTATCAGTGAATGTATGTGAATTATGGCATGCCAACCTATTTAATAAACACATTATATAGTTATGTCATGTCATCTTGTTTACATAGTCTCATATTTTGAACTATGTCTTTCCATCTTTTTTAGTTAGCCATCATAATGTGAAATTGTGTCATGCTATCATGTTTAGTTAGCCATCATATATGTGAAATTGTGTCATGCTATCCTGTTTGGTTAGACAACAGAAATATGAATTATTTCATGCCCTCTTTTATTCCCCACTATCCATTGCACCTGTCTATCATACAATGTCTATACTTTCAATTACTTTTCTTGTTTATCAGCCATTTCAATTGGAGAGCGTGATTGAAGTATCTAAGGGAGTAACAACACGGTCTTCAGAAAAGATAGTGCTACCAGTTGATGCAGATAGAACCACGGTTGTACTTGCCCAAGGACCATATCCACGACACATAACCCAGACTCTCGCAGATTGTACCCCTGCCCAGTTGGAAAGAGAACCAGCTACACCCCTTCTAACCCCAACCTCGGCAGATAGTAACCTAGTTCCAGTTGACACAACATCGTCTCCACCATAGAGCACCCAAACACGAGCAGTTAGTAAGGGAACTGCAGTGCTGAAAGCACGAGGACCACCACTCCAGATCCCAACTCAACGCTTAAAGGAGAAGAAGATTTGTTCTCAGGTCAGGTTCTGTTGCTATGGTTCATACTCCTTTGCTCTTGCATTACTGTATTTACTCATACCAACTATTTTCAAATTTGAAGGATGGAATTGAAACTCCAATGGCGCAACAGGTATGTTTTAAACCTGTTTCTTTAACAGGTTTGCTGTTGTAACCTACTCTATGTTGATTTCAGTTTCAATTGAATAAATAGTTATGTTCTCATGTCATGCACATTACAAATGTTGTTATTGCTCTATTCTTACCCACACTTATATTCTGTCTATTCTGCTCTGTCTTGAAAAAATATTATTTGAACTGTGTCTCTATCTTGATTTGGCAACAAAAACTAGAATGAGATAGACCATAAAGTGACCATGGTACATAGATATATGTTTGTTTCATGCTGTTATCCTGTCCACTTTACTACTCAACTCATTTACCAAAATGAGTTTCATATACAACATGGTAAACATGTGATGTGTCTGCTTGTTTCTCTTTTAGAATGCGGACAAAATATTGGAGAACAGTACCTGTTTAAGGTTCAAGATAGTGAGACATCCCTGTTTGTCTCCAAAAGAGCTGATAAAAACTATCTTGACGAAAGTGAGGGAACCCAAAAGTCCTGTCTTGATGTAGTGTTCGAGTTACTGGCCACTACTGCTGGCACATGCTCTTCGAACTTGCTGCCTGAATCAGTTCGTCTTCTTGAGTCTCAACTTCAAGTTGAAAGACATCGATCAGATGTGCTGTGACAGGAAGCTGAAGGACTGAGGAAGTCCCTACAGAATTCATATGCATATTTTCTGGTGCAACAGCAAGCATTGGAGGATTTAAGCGCCAAAGAAGAGAAAGTTAATAAGCTTGCTAAGCATCTTGCCAGCATTATGGGTACCCAGGATATTGTTTCTTGAGATCTTCTAAAGTGGTTTTAGTTCTGGATTTGTTTTGCTGCGACGTTTATTTGCGCTGGTCGCCAACTTTGACAACCAGTGTATATGATATGCTACTTTGTTCCCTATATTTGCACTGGTGGCGAACTTTGATGCCCAATGGATGTAATATGTGTAATAGCCGTGATAGCCTAGCATTAGTTACTTGCTTATTTATTTCCTTGTTGTCTTGTTTATTTGTTTGCTTGTAGTCATTGCAGTTCTTTTTCCGCGGTTAGCTAGTGGCTGCAATAACCTATTTTTTTAAACTAGGCCACAATAACCATGGGCTAATATTTACTGTATTGACACTGGGCCTCCTACTGGCCGTAGAAACAATGGGCCTTCTACGGGCCGTATCATTAATGGGCCTTATACGGATCATATGATCGATTGGCCAAACATGGGCCAAACAGACCGCATTATGGCCGTAAACGGGCTAGAGTTGGAATCGTCCGTTCATGGGTCGGACATAATGGGCCATCGTTAATAGGCTGTATTTGATGACGCTATGAAAACGGCCCAACGTATTAACGGACCACAAACAGGCCGCCTGTTTCCACGGGCTGAATTTGGCCCACAAGTAGAAAATGACAGTAACGGGCCGTAAGTAAATGAATGCTAGAAATGAGCCCAAGAATAAATGGGATCTGAGAAGGGCGAAAGATAACATGGGCTGGAAATGGCCTAACGGAATAACGGGTCGTTAATGGGTATAAAGTGATACACTGTTCATTACGGGCTAGTTTCAACAAGGGTCGTTAATGGGTGTAAAGTGATACACTGTTCATTACGGGCCAGTTTCACCATGGTCCGTTAATAGGCCAAGAGTTACATAGGGCCTCATATGGGCCGAAAGACGTCATGGGCCAGAACTGAAAATGGTATGGAATCATATTGGGTGGCCCAGATGACGCTAGTAGGCCTAATTCGGATAGGGCGTAACGGGCCTTGGGTTAGCGGGCTGTAAATGGGCTATATGCGAACAGGCCGTTAACAGGCTTTACATGGGCCGACCCGCCACCTTTTGACCAAGTCAAACGGGCCGGCCTTTCCACAGCAATGGGCCTTTGTTGGGTCGTGCCACGTGTCGACGTATCATAGGCGCCTTCTGTCCAATGAGTGGATGACATCTGTCCCAACGATGAACCGACACGTGTTTCCTGCAGCCAATGATGATTTTACACGTGGAAAATCCCCATTGGTCGGGGCTGTTAACGGGTTATCGGTTCCAAAACCCGACCCGATAGCTTAATGGCGTTCTGCTACGGTGGATGCCATGTGTCGGTCACCCTTGACGAAAGCACTTTTGTGACGCGTGATTTATCATCATGGAAGTGGACACTTCCGTGATGATAATTTTGGTCATGTCATGGAATACTTCTACGACAGCGCAGGTATGACTATCTTGATTCTGTCATAAAATCATCAAGGATGTACATGCATGACAGAAAATGCGACCTACTGTGACAAACACGTATCATCATAGAATTGTATTTTTTTTGTAGTGCAAGTGTGTTGTGCTATTTTTTGTGATTTTTCGGGGTTCGTTTGGACATTTTTATGCATTAACTGAGTTTTCAATGCATTTATGTGCATAATTCAAATTTGAACTACATGCATATGCTCTGGTGCATATAAATTGGTTGAAAATCAAATCTTTGTCCCTGGGTGCATGCTTAGGTCCCATACATGAAATGGGAATGAATTTTAAACACCAGGGAACCGTTGATTACCGGCAAAACATTGTGATGCCTAGTTTTTTAATTCTAGTAAATCCAAAACTCGTCTGAAATTCATGAAACTTGGCATGCTTTCATCGTGGGGCATCAACATGCTGTGGTAAATTTTTTGTCGCATTTGGGGTAGGTTTGGGTATACGCTTCTCACAAACCAGAGCTTCCCACAACAAGCATGATGGTTTCGATAGGGAATGCCCCACCTTTGGGGACGAAACGATATCCATTATCTCTTATTTCTTTCAAATTTTTTCTCATGTTAACATAGAACAACATGAGTGTTGTGTTATTTTTTGTGATTTTTCAGGGGTCGATTGGACATTTTTATGCATTAAGTTAGTTTTCAATGCATTTATGTGCATAATTCAAATTTGAACTACATGCACATGCTCTGATGCATATAAATTGGTTGAAAATCAGATCCTTTGTCCTTGGGTGCATGCTTAGGTCCCATGCAAGAAATTGGAATGAATGTTAAACACCCTGCCACTTTCACTCGGCCGCAAACATTGAGATGCCTTGTTTTTAAATTCTAGTAAATCCAAAACTCGTCTGAAATTCATGAAACTTGGCATGCTACCATGGAGCGGCATCAACATGCCGTGGTAAATTTTTTGTCCCATTTGGGGCAGGTTTGGGTATATGCTTCTCACAATCCAGAGCTTCTCACAACAAGCATGATGGTTTCAGATAGAACACCCGTATGCAAAGTGAGAGCAGGATTTGTGCATCTCTTTAACACTAATGGTCCTTTTGGATGACCCGTGTGAACCACTTACAAACAATTTGGTGCGATTTGCGTCTGTCATATTGGGTATGTTGCCATTTGTCAAACTAGGAAGATTGACATTTGTTGATCCAGTAACATTGCCATTTGCCAATCTTGTAACACTGCGATTTGTCAAAATATGAAACTAAAAATCACTAGCAGTATCTAATTTTTGCAACTAAAATTTAGTAATTAAGCATAGATGGAGGAGAGGAGGCGTGTTCAGCCAGGCGTGCAGTGGGCGACGCAGTACTATTCGATTTGACAGTGGGCGGCACAGTTCCCGATACGACTTTTAATGCAGACGAGGGAGAGGGTAGCTGTTCCCGAAATGTTGAACAGCCAATGATGCATCCTCCTTCAATTAGCATCGTGTGAATGCATGAGGGAAGTAATGGGAGGACCGGGAAATGAGAGGCAGCACGATGTGAATATAACGCAGTTTGCACTCATATAAAGGCACCCCTCCATTCCAATGCATCTACCACATCGTACGCACATAAGCATTTTCCTAAGGACCTACACAAATAAGCGCAAAAGTGCCCAATCCAGGCCCATGCCGGCGATGCACGTGAGCAACCAGCGGCTGTGCTAGATGGTCCATGACGCCGGCCTGTGGCATGGAACTGTGGATCGTCTCCATACCGTGTTGGCGACCGGCTCGTGGACGGCCGCCATCGATGCCAACTACGACTCTCAGTTGGACCAGATGATCGTTCACACCACCAACAAGTTCGCCGTCATCAAGAAGCTCACGGATGACATCGCCGTACTCCTCCAGCCCGCGCACCCGGGCTACTCATTGCCTGCCACCCTAATCGGCCTCCATGGTCGGAACCTCTTTCAAGCACTGGTGGCCCTGCGACTGCCCACCGATGCCACGAAGAATGTCCACCTGGAGGTCGTGCTCGCCACAAGGAACCTCTCCCTGCAAGAAACTGTCGACCTACACATCCATATGTATGAGCGAATCGTGTATATAGGTATCTACAAGGCCAGTGAGGACGCTACGACGTTGGCCTTCTTCAGCCGGCTAGAAGCCATGGATGTCTTTGTTGAGAAGCACCTTGACCTTGCAACAAAAGCCGCTGCTCCTTAGCCGCTGGTGGGTAGCCCGGCCGGCTCACTAAGTTGAGGAGGAGGAGGCCGTACGTTGATGGAAGCATATTTCTTCTCGCCTCCTGTAACCACCACTGCGCTCGCATCATCGTGGCCTTAATTCTTATTTTGCTATTGCGTTCTCATTCCAGTCAATACAGACATGTGCGATCCCTTTGCTCAATACAGACTTGTCTGTTCCAGTCTTATTTTGATTCACTTGAATGAAGGTATATCCCGCCATTAGGCGCCGCACCGCGCTTTGCTCGTGTCCATTGGCATGCTCTGCTCACTTCTGTTGGTGCGCTCGGCTTGTGGACAACTTTTCCCTATGTGTTCAACTGCTATATTCGGAGCGCTCTACTCGCGTCCCTATGCGCGTGCTTTGCCAGCGGTTGGGCGTGTAGACGATCATGTCAGGGGTCCCATATGCATGCGGTTGCACCGCGCGCGTTGCCACGTGATGCAGTTACATGCAGAATGTTGGTGTTACGCGCTGCAAATTAGAACTGCCATCTGGGCTGCCGATATTCCTGGCCGTCCGGCTTCCCTTTTCATTCCCGCGGCCATTATAACCTTAGTCTCTTCGACCTTTCAATCGCACCCGACAACACAACAAGCACACCCATGACGACACATAGAGAGGGGATGTCCGGGGCGGTGGCGCTCCAATGGAGTTCGGCGAGCATAGAGTGGAGACCCACGCGAGGGAGACGGATCTATCTGTGGTGTACACCATCGACCCGGCCGTGGTGGATGACTACATCAACAGCGTTGAGCAATTGCTTGGTGGAGACTAGTACAAGGTGGTCGGCATCGACCTCCAGTACACTGCCGATCGTCCCGACATAGATCAGAAGGTTGTCGTTGCCCAGTTGTGCGTGCGCCATCATGTCCTCATCTATCACTACTACATGGCCATAGAGCCTTGTGACCGTTTCAACAGGTTTGTCAACAACACTGACTACAAGTTCACCATGGTGGATACAACCAACGATGTAAAAGCGCTCAGTTTTACGGGCTTGTCCTGCAAGAACCTTGTCAAAATCCGTGACCACTACAGGGTCTGGGGCAACACGAAGATGGACTCCCTGGTCGAACTCGCCTCGGCCATCATCGACCCCTACTACGAAAAGATGAAGCAGGATGCCCAGAGGACAAGTCCCGTATCCTGGCACGGGGCCTGGATGCGGCAACTAGATGAACCTCACCTCAGGTTCGCGGCCAAGAGCGTGTACACATGCTACGAGATGCACATGCAGATCGTTGACATGAGGAAGTCCTTCGTTACAAAAATCGACGAGCCCGGATCGAGCCACAAGCAAAGCAAGCATCACAAGAAGTAGATGATGATCAGATGATCGTTTATGCTAGTTAATCATGCATGTAATATATTGTTTACTTTATTGTTGGTGTGTGGAAATGTCATGTGTGTAGTAGCCACCTATGTAATTATGCATGTAATAGTTTACTTTGGTGTGTGCAAATGCCATGGTTGTAGTAGCCACCTATGTAAGTGGATATTTAATTTGGTTATGCAAGCTTGTCCTTATAAGTGTGTGTGTGTGTGTGTGTGTGTGTGTGTGTGTGTGTGTGTATGTTGTCATCCTGTATGCAACCCCATCACAAAACGAACTCCGAAAAATAAGGAGGTACGTGATACGGTAAGTAAACGAACTCCGAAAAATCCACAAAAATATTTTTTATCGGTTTTGGAATATTTAAGAATTTTGCGAATCAAGAAACTTCCAGGAAGCGTCCCCTGGTGGGCACAAGACACCAGGGTGCGCCTGGCAAGCTACCTCGGGTACCTTCTAGACTTTGTTTTTTACAACTTGCTTGTTTCCCAAGATAAAAAATCTTTATACACCCCCTGAACCTATTGACCACCATATTGCGGAGAAATCTTCTATTCTCTTTTCTTGTTGTTTTCAGTCAGATCTGTTGAGCTTGGCATCATGTCTTCTTCCTCCTCCAACAATGTGGAAGAGGTTGCTTGGTTGATGAGGATCGAGCAAAAGAGAGAAGAGCCCATAGAAGCCGTCAAGGGAGACAAGAGCAAGGAGGCTACCGGAGATCAAGCATCGGCAGTTGAGCAGGCCTGGCCTGCTGAGGAAGAAGAAGAAGATATCCTTAAACCCTACTATGCTCATCTTACCCTGAGTGAGATTGAAGCCTTTTGAATTATTGAAACGGTTCGTGTGCAAAATAAATGTCTCACTCGTGAAAATATTCTGCATCAAGAGCACATCCTCCTCCTCTGGAGCGTCATCCGTAGATTGGAATATCTATTGATCTTGAAGGACATGATCGCTACTACTTCATCACCACCACCTTCTTCATCACCAAAAGAAAATTGAGTATCAGGTATGGGAACTCCCCTTGGCTTCCTCCAAGCTTGGGGGAGGTGCCCCAATATCGTATCACCTCTAGTATCTTTTGCGTTTACTTATCTTAGCTCGATCCATATTTATCTTTTGCTTTAGATGAATAAAATTTTAGTTCAATCCTTTCTTTTTGAGAGTTTTCTTAGTGGTCTATCCTTGTAATCGTGTGTGATATATACATAATAAAGTTTAGTTTGAGTTTTTGCTTTCTTTATTTTCATGTTCCGATAAAAAGGAAGGAAATAAATGAAAAAGATCATATGTTAATCTTATGGTAGGTGATGACACCACATAAGGAAAGGTATAAGTTGACAATTTTATTAGAGATTGAAAAACATAGCATTGGTCAATGATGCAACTCATGAAAGAGTTAATTATGGAAGAGAGGACTCACATATAAATATACTATCCTAGAAATCTTTTGTGATTATCAGCCTCATCAAAATATCATATGCCAAAATTGTTGACGTTGGACAAGGAAGACAACTTAATGATTTATGTTTGTTCATATTCACATAGAAGTTATATTGTCATAGATCCTTCAACATGTGGTGCTTCCCCATATCTTTGCTAGCCAAAAATTGCGCACTATGTAGAGATACTACTTGTGCATCCAAAAACCCGTAAACCCAAATCTTATTTTCAAGTGTCCACCATAACATCTAAGGATTTAGTCAGATACTTCAAGTAAGTTGTCATCGGTGCAATAAGGCAATAAAAATTGCTTCTAAAAGTGTGAGATCATTTAGTTTAAGAGAAAATTGAGCATTCTACGAACTTGTGATGGTGAAGAATAAAAGCGAGAGACTGCATAATAAAGGTTGCCATCACAAGGGGCAATACAACATGACATTCTTTTGCACTAAGGGGTTGAGCATACAAACAAATAAGCGCATGGCAACCTCTGCTTCCCTCTGTGAAGGGCATATCTTTTACTTTTATGTATTTACTTTTATGCAAGAGTCAAAGGTTTTCCCTCTATTCCTTTTTATTTTTCTCCTTTGGCGAGCATCATGTGGTGAGGAAAGATCTAGGCACATATGTCCAGTTGAATATGGGTGGCATTAGTTATTATTGTTGACATCACCCTTGAGGTGAATATGTTGGGAGGCGAAACTATAAGCCCCTATCTTTCTATGTGTCTGGTTGATACGTTTAGCTCATGTGTATGTGGTGAGTGTTAGAAATCATAGAAGACTATATGATGGTAGATTATGTGGACTTTCCTAAAGGATACGATACCTGATCCTTCCTGAAAAGATGATGATTTGTAGTTGCAAAGTTGACTGAGAACATAGTTTGTTGGTTTATAATAGAGTTTATGCTTTATACATTGATAATGTGATGAATTGTTACTTATTCATGAGAAGTCTACGATAAAAGTTCTATGATAAAAATTTTATGTTAAAGTTTTTTGTTGTCATTATAATTCACATGATGCTTCTATGTAAGTATTTTGTTTTTATCGACACCTCTCTCTCTCTATGAATGTGGACATGTTTTTCGATTTCGGTTTTCGCTTGAGGACAAGCGAGGTCTAAGCTTGGGGGATTTGATACGTCCATTTTGCATCATGTTTTCCTACTGTCATTTATTATGTTTTGATGCATAATAATGCTTTTTGGAGTAATTCTAATGCGTTTTCCCTCATAATATGCAAGGTACACACAAAGAGGGAGAATTCCGGTAGCTGGAAATCTGGACCTGGAAAAGCTACGTCAGGCCACCTATTTTGCACAACTCCAGACAAGCTGAAACTTTACGGAGATTTTTTATGGAATATATGAGGAATATTGGAGCCAATAAGTACCATAGAGGGCCCACCAGGTGGGCACAACCCACCTGGGCGCGCCCCGGTGGGTGGTGCTCCCCTCAGCCCACCTACGGTGCCCATCTTCTGGTATATAAGTCATTTTGACCTAGAAAAAATAAGGATAGGACTTTCGGGACGGAGCGCCGCCATCACGAGGCGGAACTTGGGCAGGAGCACTTTTGCCCTTCGGTAGAGCGATTCCACCGGGGGAACTTCCCTCTCGGAGGGGGAAATCATCGTCTTCATCATCACCAAGAACTCTCCCATCTTGGGGAGGGCAATCTCCATCAACTTCTTAAATAGCACCATCTCCTCTCAAACCCTAGTTCATCTCTTGTGTTCAATCTTTGTACCGGAACTATAGATTGGTACTTGTGGGTGACTAGTAGTGTTGATCACATCTTGTAGTTGATTACTATAAGGTTTATTTGGTGGCAGATTATATGTTCAAATCCATTATGCTATTTAATACACCTCTGATCTTGAGCATGTTTATCACTTGTGAGTAGTTACTTTTGTTCTTGAGGTCACGGGAGAAATCATGTTGAAAGTAATCATGTGAACTTGATATGTGTTCGATATTTTAATAGTATGTATATTGTGATTCCCTTAGTGGTGTCATGTGGACGTCAACAACATGACACTTCACCACATTTGGGCCTAAGGGCATGCATTGTGGGGTAGTTATTAGATGATGGGTTGCTAGAGTGACAGAAGCTTAAACCCTAGTTTATGAGCTATTCCGTAAGGGACCGATTGGACCCAAAAGTTTAATGCTATGGTTAGGATTTATCCTTAATACTCTTCTCATAGTTGGGGATGCTTGCAAGGGGGTTAATCATAAGTTGTAGGTTTGTTCAAGTAAGAACAACACCTAAGCACCAGTCCACCCACATATAAAATTATCAAAGTAGCGAACACAAATCGAATCAACATGATGAAAGTGACTATATGAAATTCCTGTGTACACTCAAGAACGCTTTGCTTATTATAAGAGACCGTTTTGGCATGTCCTTTGACTCAAAAGTACTAGGCTAGCTTTTTGCACTTTTGCTACTACTATCATTACTTGCTTGTTACAAATTATCTTGCTATCAAACTACTCTGTTACTTACAATTTTAGCACTTGCAGACATTACCTTGCTGAAAACCACTTGTCATTTCCTTTTGCTCCTCATTGGGTTCAACACTCTTACTTATTGAAAAGGCTACAGTTGGTGCCCTATACTTGTGGGTGATCACACGGTACTAGAGAGGCTACCAATGGTGGAAGGGGGAGAATGCGTATAATCCATGGACTCAACATTAGTCATAAAGAACTCACATACTTATTGCAAAAATTTATTAGCCATCGAAACCAAGTACTACATGCATGCTCCTAGGGGGATAGATTGGTAGGAAAAGACCATCACTCAGCCCCGACCGCCACACATATGGAAGACAATCAAAAAATAAATCATGCTCCGACTTCATCACATAGCGGTTCACCATACGTGCATGCTACGGGAATCACAAACTTTAACACAAGTATTTCTACCAATCCATAATTACTCACTAGCATGACTCTAATATCACCATCTTTATGTATCAAAACAAATGCAAGGAGTCAAACTTCTCATATATTCAATGCTCTTTATGAAAGTTTTTATTATATCCTTCTTGAAACTGACAAACTACTCCAAAAAGATATAAGTGAAGATCAATGAGTAGTTGAATAATTATGTTGCTGTGTGAAGACTCTCTCTCATAAATAAAATTTCAGATCTTAAGTACTTTATTAAAATAGCAAGCAAAACAAAATAAAATTACATTCCAAGGATAGCACAAATCATGTGAAGAAGCAAAAACTTCGGTTCAACCAAAACTGACCGATCATTGTTGAAGAAGAAAGGTGGGATGCCAACCAGGGCATCCCCAATCTTGGATGCTTGAGACTTCTGTAAATATTAATTAGGGATGCCTTGGGATCCCCATGCTTGAGCATTTGTGTCTCCTTAATTCCTTTTATTTCACGGTTTCCCTAAATCTTAAGACCTTCATCAACACAAATCGCAACAAGAACTCGTGAGATAAGTTACTATAAATCAATGCAATAACCTTATCATTCTCTACTGTAGAAAGTCACTAAAATTATTATTTAACATTTCATGCTAAATGCCTCTGCATATTTAATACTCCCATCTTCAAATAGAATCATTAAACAAGCAAACATATGCAAACAATGCAAACATAACAGCAATCTGTCTAAACAGAAGAGTCTGTAAAGAATGCAAGATGAATTATACTTCCCTATCTCCACAAATTTAGAAAAATTAACACACTGTAGAAAATTTGTCTTTACTCATTGTGTAAAAATTTCAAGATTTTACAATGTCGTGACTATTCATAAATATTAAGACAATGATAAAAAATATTATGTTTTCAAAACAACAACATATAAACTTGCAAGATAAGCATGGTAAAGGCTATACTTGACCTTTTATCGAACTAAAAGATGCAAAATATTATCCTAAATATCATCAAGCAAATCCTAAAAAGAAAATTACTCTCCAAGAAAAATTCATATCATGTGACGAATAAAAATATAGCTCCAAGTGAGGTTACCAATAATGTTGAAGACGAAAGAGGGGATGCCTTCTGGGGCATCCCCAAGCTTAGTTGCTTGGGTCTTCCTTGAATATTACCTTGGGGTGCCTTGGGCATCCCCAAGCTTAGGGTCTTGCCACTCATTATTCCCCTGATATCAACATCTCACCCAAAACCTGAAAACTTCAATCACACAAAACATAACAGAAAACATGTAAGATTCGTTAGTGAAAAAAAGCAAATAACCACTTTTAGGTTCTGTTGTAAAATCATTCAAATTTTATATTGGTGTTATATATACTGAATTCTAACTTCTCCATGGTTCATGTCCTCTGATACTACCCATAGATTAATCAAAATAAGCAAACAACAGAACGAAAACAGAATCTGTCAAAAACAGAACAGTCTGTAGTAATCTGGAAACTTCATATACTTCTGTAACTGCAAAAATTCTGAACACTTAGGACAATCTAGGAAATTTGTATATAAATCTTGTGTAAAAAATTCATCTCAAAAGCACGCTTATGTGAAATTCTAAAATTCTGGTAATGAGCACAAAAGTTTTTGTTTTTCCAGCAAGATCAAACCAACTATCACCAAAGACCATCCCAAAGGTCTTACTTGGCACTTTATTGAAACAAAATCTATAAACAATGATTACTGAAGTAGCCTAATCATGTGAACACACAAAAACAGTAGGGGTAAATATTGGGTTGTCTCTCAACAAGCGCTTTTCTTTAATGCCTTTTTAGCTAGGCATGATGATTTCAATTATGCTCACATAAAAGATAAGAACTGAAACATAATGGGAGCATCATGAAGCATATGACTAGCACATTTAAGTCTTACCCACTTCCTATCGATAGGGATTTTGTGAGAAAACAATTTATGGGGACAAGAATCAACTAGCATAGGAAGGCAAAATAACCAAAACTTCAATATTTTCAACACATAGAGAGGAAACATGATATTATTGAGATATGTAAAACATATGTTCCTCTCTCGTAATAATTTTCAGTAGAATCATGAATGAATTCAACAATGTAACTATCACATAAAGCATTCTTTTCATGATCCACAAGCATAGAATATTTATTACTCTCCACATAAGCAAATCTATTCTCATCAATAGTAGTGGGAGCAAACTCAACGAAATAACTATCATGTTAGGCATAATCCAATTGAAAATTAAAATCATGATGACAAGTTTCATTATTTTTAATCACCATAATCATCATAGATAGCAACTTTTTCACATAATCAATTGGAACCTCTTCCGAAATAGTGGATTCATCACTAAACAAAGTCACGACCTCTACAAATCCATGTTCATAAATATTATGAAATTCAACACCCTCCAAAATAGTGGGATCGTTACCTATAGTTAACACTCTTCCATGCCGACTTTCATCAATATAATCATCGTAAATAGGAGGCATGCTATCATCATAATAATTTTGCTCATCAAAACATGCTGGACAAAAAATATCATCTTCATCAAACATAGCATCCCCGAGCTTGTGGCTTTGCATATCATTAGAATCATGGATTTTCAAGGAATTCATACTAACAACATTGCAGTCATGCTCATCATTCAAAGATTTAGTGCCAAACAATTTATTAACTTCTTCTTATAACACTTGAGCACAATTTTCCTTTGCATCATTTTCACGAAAGACATTAAAAAGATGAAGCATATGAGGCAACCTCAATTCCATAATTTTTTGTAATTTTCTTTTATATACTAAACTAGTGATAAAACAAGAAACTAACAGATTTAATTGCAAGATCTAAAGATATACCTTCAAGCACTAACCTCCCCGGCAATGGTCCTAGAAAAGAGATTGATGTACACTGTGCAACCTTCTTATTGTAGAATCGTGTTGGGCCTCCAAGCACAGAGTTTTGTAGGATAATGGCAAATTTCCCTCAAGTGGATGACCTAAGGTTTATCAATTTGTGGGAGGCCTAGGATGAAGATGGTCTTTCTCAAACAACTCTGCAACTAAATAATAAAGAGTCTCTTGTGTCCCCCACACACCCAATACAATGGTAAATTGTATAGGTGCACTAGTTCAACGAAAAGATGGTGATACAAGTGTAATATGGATAGTAGACATAGGTTTTTGTAATATGAAAGTATAAAAACAGCTAGGTAACTAGTAACAAAAGTGAGCAAAAACGGTATTGCAATGCTTGAAAACAAGGCCTTGGGATCATACTTTCACTAGTGCAAAGTCTCTCAACAATGATAACATAATTGGATCACATAACAATCCCTCAACGTGCAACAAAGATTCACTCCAAAGTTCTTATCACGGAGAACATAAGATGAAATTTTTGGTAGGGTACGGAACCACCTCAAAGTTATTCTTTCCGATCAATCCATTGAGCTATTCCTATAAGTGTCACAAATAGACCTAGAGTTTGGAGTAAAATAACACCATATGAGACACATCAATCAACCCTAATGTGACCTAGATACTCCAATGTCACCACAATTATATGTGGGTCAATTATATGATATGCATCAAACAACTTCAGATTCATAATATTAAATCCAATACAAAGAACCTCAAAGAGTGCCCTAAGATTCCTACCGGAGAAGCAAGGACGAAAACGTGCTTCAACCCCTATGCATAGATTCCCCCAATGTCACCTCGGAAATCCGCGAGTCGAGTGCCAAAAATACATCAAGTGAATCAATAGAACACCCCATTGTCACCATGGGTATCTCACGCAAGACATACATCAAGTGTTCTCAAATCTATAATAGTATTCAATCCGATAATAGTGAAACCGCAAAGGTAAAACTCAATTCGTCACCAGAAGATAGAGGGGGGGAAACACCATATGATCCAACTACAGTAACAAATTTTGCAGTACATCAAGATCATGCCTAATCAAGAACATGAGAGAGAGAGAGAGAGATCACACATATAGCTACTAGTACATACCATCAGCCCCGAGGGTGAACTACTCCCTCATCATCATGGAGACTGTCGGGATGATGAATGTCAGATTCAGGGTTCCGTAGACCCTTGAGAGGTTCAAACACTAGGGTGCGTGCGAAGAACTCTCCCCTCTCAATCTGCCTGCTCGATGATTCCATGTACTAGCTCGACGAACCCAAGGGACAAGAGACACAACGGTTTATCCTGGTTCGGGCCACCTTGCGGTGTAATACCCTACTCCAGTTTTGTGGTGGATTGCCTCGAGGGGCTCGGGATGAACAAGTACAGTGGTGGAACAACCTCAGGAGATGAGGTGTTCTTGAGCTCGATGAGCTGGTGGATGAGAGGATCATCTGAATGATCCCTCTAACAGCCTGGTTTTGGCCCTTTTCTTTTCCTTTTTGATATATTGGTTTTTGTTGTGTTTTTCTTTTTGGAGTGGTTCTGTGGCCTTGCCACCTCGGAAACCATCCGCATTCCCCTCCTATGCGGCTCATCATTCTCAAAACTTTCCCAGGATCATTCCATTTCCATTCTAGCCAGACCCTAAAATTCTTTTCTCAGGAATATTCCTTTTTCTATTAAAGGAATAACCCTGTCTGCCCTAGGTTGTGAAGCAACCTATATTTGTGTCACTCCCAAAAATCCCAATTAATTTTCATAATTTCTTTGGGTCATATGTTGCTCAAATATGCCCAAACTTTCCTGCCCCAGCCCAAGAACAATTCCCCAATAATTATTCTTCATTTCTGTCTAGTGTGGGTTTCTGTGAAGAAAGTGCCACCTATCCTTTCCTGATTGCTCTCAAACCTTTTGGAAATTCTATTATGTACAAATCATTGCCTCATGCCAAAATTCAACTTTATTTACCTAGCCAATCTTCCTCAGCAATTTTTCAAACTTTCTGTCAGACAAAAGGCATTGTGAAGGAAGTACTAGCTAGGGGTTTCCAAATGAGTTGAAATTTTGCACACTCCTTAATGTGCTCATATCATCACACTCCTCCAAATTTCAGCCCCATCCAATCATCTATGTGAGCACGGGATCAAATATTTTATTCTGTTAATATTTTCAGATTGTGAAGCAAGTATATTTTATGTTGCTTCATTAAATCTGAGAAATTACCAGATTGTGCTCCTGCCCAAATAACATATCTCTACCAAATTTGAGACAAATTCATCAGACCAATATTTCTCTAGGATTTTTGCAAGTTTCTGGACAAAGAGAATAGCTGTGAAGGAAGTACCAATTTGGTGAATCCAATTGGTATGAAATTTTTACAAAATCTTTATCTCTCCAAATCACTGAGCGTTGCCAAATTTGAGCTCAAGTGGCCACACCAGTTGAGTGCATCATCTTGATCCATTTTCTGGACCATCTGGGTCAGTTGCAAAGTAACTATGTAAAACCTTGATCCTAATCTTCTCAAAGTTAGCAGGATTATAGTCCTTCCTAAGCTGATCACCCAGACAAACTATTTCTCTCAAATAAATTTCCTGTTGATCACCAGTGCACGGCCAAGTTTACTATAGTAAACATCAGACGATGATTACCATTTAACCATAGAACCCAGATCCAGCCATGGCCTCATCAATGCTCTATCTTGGAAGGACTATTAGCCAGACAACATTTTGGGTACTGTAGAGCATTGAATGCCCAGGTTCAAGTGGTGACTACGATGATGGCGTGCCTGTGCACGTGCTGTGTGTGTAGTGGCCGTGTCCAGGGCGTTGTTTCTGCTTCGTCCGCTCCCCACTGGTCGTCTTCGCCCGCCTGAGCATGTCCCTTTGCTTCACCTCAACTTTGCCCTTCCCCAAGACCCCTCTCCCCTCTATCTGCTTTCTCACTGACACTCGCTGATGCACGCCCATAGGAACACAGTGACTGATAGGGCATTAATGGTGCTTGGCTCTTGCTGCTTCGTGAGCATCGTCCGCTCTTCCTCGTCGTGTTCCCGTGCTCACCAGTGCTCGCTGAGCCTCACCAAAGATTTGGCCGAGCTCAAGGAATACATTTTCTAGAGGATCAGGCGTATTTCCGCAAAGTGTGCTTTCTGTTTTTCCAGTCGAGGGCCTGTTTGTGATGATTTCTTACAGATAGGTCCCTGGCAGAAAAACATTCATATCTTTTTGCCCAGAACTCAAAATGTTGTGATTCCAAAGCCCACTTCTTTGTCTCGCCGAGCCTGTTCTATTGGTACCATTTTCACCATGTTTTAACATTCTAAAAATGTCCATTTTGCCCCTGCACTAAATCAGCCCCCTCTGAGAATGAACATTTTCCGGGGATTCTTTCCGCGAGCTTCTCACACTTCTTCCCGGTGAATCCTTCCACCCCAGGCAAGCCACACCCTCCATTTGCATGATTGCAATGCAGGGAGATGGTTTCTTTATTTCAACTTGCTTAAAATATTGCTTTAGCTACATGTGATCTTATTCATGGCATTTCTCAGAGTATTGTTGATCTTGCTATTGCCATGATATTGTTTGGAGTTCCAGGATTGATATTTTCTAGCTTATATGGATGACTTGTTGCCTTTGGATTATTAGTGGCTTATGTATGATTATTTTCATATTGGCATCTGGTTTATTTTGGAGTATTACTATGGATATCATGTTGCCATTGGATTATTAGTGGCTAGTATTATTTTCATCATCATGCTAGTTGATATTATGTTTTGGAGTATGATGTTGGAGATAATGACTGCATGTGGATCTTAGGTTAATACTTTGATCTTGTTATTGGAGTAGTAGTACCGTTCTTGGATTCATCATGATAGTAGTGTTATGCTGTCCTTGGAGTATTTTGGTAAGACGATATTAAGCTTTGGATTATTTGTTGGATATTTCTATGACTTGGATTGTAGGTTGATAGATGATATCGGAGTATCAGTTATCACTTTTATATTTTGGGGATAAATTTTGTCATTAAGTTGGTCAAGTGCCACCGAACCGAGCTTTTCTAGTGCAACCACATTTGCCTTTTATGGAAAGGCTCTAATGTGGTCTATTGTCGTGCCTCTCGCCGGTGCCTCCAACGAGGGAAGGTTATGGGCATGCGGTACCCTGGCCAGGTAAGCACACATAACCTTGTGTGCCCGTAGTTGTTGTTAGGCACCTTTTTGTCCCCGTTTGGGACCGTTTTTGTTTTGCCACGACGGTGGCCGTTGATGCATTTGGTAGGCACGGGGCCACCCAGGACTGAACCCAAAAGGGGTGTTGGTCGGAGTGGCCGGGAGAGTGTGATGGCAGCAGATCGGTTTTGTCAGAACGCCATTGGTCCACCCAAATGGGAGTTTGAAGCCACGGGTTCCGTGGTGTGGGTAAAGTGCGCTACCTCTGCAGAGTGTGTGTGTTTAAACTATCGATAGCTGCGTCCTCGGTCATGGGAACAAGTTCGTACTAGGTCACACTGTTCGATCAACACTCAAATGACGAAATGACTTACAGGTGATTTATATGTTGATATATATTGAGGAGTAACAGTTGGGTTGGATGATGATGATGATCATGTTGGGATGATCTTGAGAATGATCATTCAGTTTGTGATGTGGTCACGAGGTGATCTTGTGGATGTTCCATTTGTGATCCGTGAATGATCACCGTTTGGTTATGAGGTAACCCGTTGAACCAGGTGTGGTTCCATTTGTGATCCATGAATGATCAATGTTGGTTATGAGGTAACCCATTGAATCAAGTGTGGTTCCTTTGTGATCCATGAATGGTCACCATTTGGATGGTATATTGCTTTGCCGGTTAGCCAAGAATGAGATGGTTGTTGAGACTCGAGATGTTGGTTTTTTTCAGTAATATAGTAGTTTCAGACCATGCTGAGTAGTTGCTACATCATACTAGTTGTTAATTAATTAACCTGCTAATGCTATGTTGTTGTCTTGCCTTGATGATTTTGGTTGTTGTGAGCTTGCAAGTACATTCAATGTACTGACCTAGCTGGTCATGCCAGATTGCAGGTGATGCCATGATTGATTGATTGTTTGTCGAGGTTCCGTTGGTGCGAGCTAGATCGTGTCCCAGCCAGACTCCCTGCGGAGTGGAGTTCACCACATTTGTCGTTGTTCCGCTGCTAGAAGTATTCCGCTGCTTTGAGTTGTTCCGCTGCTAGCATAGAGCAAGTGTAGTATCGCAGGCGTAGTATCACCGTGCTGATGTGCTTCTTTGTAACATCAGCCCTTGTATTATTATTCTTGTAATAAGAGCTGATTTGTTCTATGTCAAGCAGTGTCGTATTCAAGAGACTTCTCCTCGATCTCTTGTCTGGAATGCGGGGCGTTCCGGTTTCTCTGAGCCGGGGTGCCACAGGCTTGGTATCAAAGCATGTATGGCTGTAGGACGCCCTATTCAGCGTGAGCGGTAGAAACCAGTAGAAATCAGTAGTATATAGTTTGCCTTGTTTGTTGCATTTGGTTGTCGCATTTGTTTGTTGCATAGCATGCATATAGCCTTATTATTTGTTGCTAATGGTTTCTTTTGATGAGTATAGCTGGCATCGGTTCCGATCCACTATAGCTTCGCTCCTGCATTCCTTCTAGTTTCTTTCTTTCTCGTTCTTCGGTGTTTGGTGTCATTTCTGTCCCAGCAGGGTGATGCCAAGTGATCCCGACACAGTTTGCAAAAATGGTGTTCAGGTATCGCGTCGATATCCTTCTTTCAGCCCCGCCTAACATTTTCGTCATAGACAATCTTCTATCACGGATCGTCCTTTTACCTCATCATGTTGGCAACCCATAATGATATTAGTCATCACGAAAGGGCAGTGCCAGCAAACTCAGTTTTTCCCCGTTTCCTATTTCTTGGATGAGTACAGATCTTTTTCCGTCCACTTGATAATTATGTGGTCATGACATTCGTGTCCTACTGCATGGTTACCAAGTAATTCCTCGCTTCCGGGATAGTCCAGGTTGGTACCTGACTAAACCAGCACTTAGTGTAGCACTGTTTCCACCAATTCTTCCACACATTTATTCATCCTCGTGCACACCATCACACCATGCTAGATCATAATCCCAGAGTTTCCGCGAAATTTGTGTGCTTAAGTAGGCATGCATATTGCGTGACTAGGAGTACTATGTGACTTTGTTTGAGTGTGTAGTGATTGTTGTTGTGTGCTTTTGTTTAGTTGAGTTTTCTTTTGCTTCTTTCTTTTAGGCCCCGGTGTTACATTATTTCCCCCCTATAAAGAGTCGATCATCAACTGACACCGGACTCGAAGAAGTAATAAGGATTTCAAATATTGGGAAGAAGCTCAGCTAAACAGTATGGTCTGCCCAGTCAACTGCATTGTAGCATTAATATCTTCTCAGAATACCAATGGTGTATTGGATCAACTATCAGCCTCAAGTCTACATCGGTACAAAATCCTCACAGCAGCAATGATCAAGTCAGCAACAAGACAAGTCAAGTACAAGCTCAATGATACATTTTCAGTCAAAGGTATGGATCATATACAAAATTTTGGCTCAACAATGCATCATGCTTGGAATATGTTATCATCTGAAATAAAGTCAGAATGTGATATGCTCAAGGAAGACAGTCAAAAAAATTTCTCATGCAAATAATCAGCCACAGAATATTATGGGTGTGTGTAGATTACAGTCTACATATTAGTATGAAGCTTTATCGGAAGAAACTCAGTCTTCTTCCACACTTTATCGGAAGATATTTATGATGCAAGGCTCCTCAATTTTCCTCGGCATGATATGTGAACAATTTCCAGTCCAAGATACCCGGTCTTTCTCAGCAAGATACCTCAATAAAAGCTTGTGACAGACGGAAATGAATTTTTCTCAACAAGCAAACCCGAGGAGAAGCTTCTCAAGTACAGAACTCAGGCTTCTCGAACACAATAATCAGACCAAGCTTTGTGTGTAAGCTATAGAGCCTTCTTCTACACAATACCCAGACAAAAGATTTGAGCAGAAGTTAACAAGTATTCCCCGGCAAGCTACTCGGATGGCTTCTCTCATAAGCCATTCAGTCTGCGTCAGTATCATACTATTACACCGTCCTCCGAGGTTATATCATGAGTTGGCAATGTATGTTAGTACCGCTCAAGAATCAAGTGTTTGGTTGCATATGATTCCTATATATGGTGAGCATGCATCCCAGTCACATCAGTCATTTATACGAGATGCGGCAAGGATCCAGCAGATATACGTAAGGAAAGTAAGGATCCCACAACCTCCCGAGTCAGGCAAAGGAAAATAAGCAGAGGTACATCTCATGAATTATAAGAATCGACAAGATCTGGGGATGACATCACATAATCAATAGTCTTGACAATGGTCATTAAGGTCATAATTCCCGCAACTGACAAGAAGATGTCCTAAAACCTTGTCACCTTCTTGTATGATTGGCATCAGCAATGAGCTCTGTACAGCTACAAACCCCGGGTATATGTCATATGTGTGCGGACCCAGGTCCGAAAACAGGCACAAGGAATAATGTCAAAAATATTGCACTAATCACATCCATGGTCATACGAAGAATCAAGGACATGTGTGGCAAAGTTATTTCAGTAAGGTATCTTAACAAAGAAAATCATGACCATTAAAAGGTGAGACTGACAACAAATGTATGATGATTTTTGCACGACCATCAGGGTCCGGATACCCAAATCAGTTGGTGGTCGTAATTCCATATGGATCCACAAAGGCATACTCTCCACGGCCTACTCTATTTTACAAGGATTTCATATACCGCTGACCCGCTTGAAATGGTTAGTGTGAAAAAAATCCAATTGGTTATACCAACAAAATGAGAAAATCAAAAGTCGAAAAATCAGCTCAAACTCAGTATAATCACGAACAGAATCAAGTACACGGTCAGTCTATCATGAAAAGCATTTGTCTGTCAGCCCCCTGTCGGGCCAGTCTCAAGATGTAAATATTTGAGGTATGACACAACTATAACTCCATACACCGTTATATTGCTCATGACAAAAGGCGGTCAAATCTTTGGCACATATCTCATGCTCGAGCCAAAGGAATAAATCAGTACCACCTATGAGTAGTCAGGTCCTGTCAGAAGATGGCCATGATTAATTCTCAGCATTTATTGAAACTAGAAGGCCTGCATTTATTTGAAGCAACCCCATGACAGAAGTAAAATGGTTTTCATGACCAAAAGAAAACTTATACTCAGATCCATTGGATATCACCACAGGTATGGAGAATCACCGTTAGTAAAAAGGAATTGGTATATGAGCAAAAATCTAATAGGATTTGAGTAAGGTGAAGCAAACCACCCCAGAGTAAGGTAAGTTGATCATCTGAAATTCTTGGGGGAACAATAACTAAAGGAAAAAGGATACCCGAGATGGAAATGGTGTCCTCAAGTCATACCTATTCCCTGAGCAACCAAATCTCGAGGACAATATTTCTTTAAGGGGGTAAGAGTTGTAACAGCCTAGCTTTTGGCCCCTTTCTTTTTCTTTTTGATTTATTGGTTTTTGCTCTGTTTTTCTTTTTGGAGTGGTTCTGTGGCCTTGACACCTAGGAAATCATCCTCATTCCCCTACCATGTGGCTCATCATTCTCAAAACTGTCCCAAGATCATTCCATTTCCATGCTCGCCAAACCCTAAAATTCTTTTCTCATGAATATTCCTTTTTCTATTAAAGGAGTAACCCTGTCTGCCCTAGGTTGTGAAGCAACCTATATTTCTGTCACTCCCAAAAATCCCAATTAATTCTAATAATTTCTTTGGGTCATATGTTGCTCAAATATGCCCAAACTTTCCTGCCCTAGCCCAGGTATAATTCCCCAATAATTATTCTTCATTTTTGTCCAGTGTGGCTTTCTATGAAGGAAGTGCCACCTATCCTTTTCTGATTGCTCCCAAACCTTTTGGGCATTCTCTTATGTCCAAATCATTGACTCATGGCAAAATTCAACTTCATTTGACTAGCCAATATTCCTCAGCAATTTTTCAAACTTTCTGTCAGACAAAAGGCATTGTAAAGGAAGTACTAGCTAGGTGTTTCCAAATGAGTTGAAATTTTGCACACTCCTTAATGTGCTCATATAATCACACTCCTCCAAATTTGAGCCTCATCCAATCACCTATGTGAGAACAGGATCAAATATTTGATTCCGTTAATATTTTCACGTTGTGAAACAAGTATATTTTATGTTGCTTCATTAATTCTGAGAAATTATCAGATTGTGGTCCTGCCTAAATAACATCTCTCCACCAAATTTGGGACCAATTCATATAGACAATATTTCTCTAGGATTTTTGCAAGTCTTTGGGCAGAGAGAATAGCGGTGAAGGAAGTACCATTTTTGTGAATCCAATTGGTATGAAATTTTTACAGAACCTTTATCTATCCAAATCACTAAGCCTTGCCAAATTTGAGCTCAAGTGGCCACACCATTTGAGTGTATCATCTTGATCCATTTTCTAGACCATCTGGGTCAGTTGCAAAGCAACTATGTTAAACCTTGATCCAAATCTTCTCAGAGTTAATAGGATTATAGTCCTTCCTAAGTTGATCATCCAGACAAACTCTTTCTCTCCAATAAAGTTCCTGCTGATCACCAGTGCACGGCCAAGTTTACTGCAGTAAACTTCAGACGATGATTACCATTTAACCATATCACCCCAGATCCAGCCATGGCCTCATCAATGCTCTATCTTGGAAGGACTATCATCTAGACAATGTTTTGGATGCTGTAGAGCATTGAATGCCCCAGTTCACGTGGTGACTACAACGACGGCGTGCCTGTGCACGCGCTCTGTCCGTAGTGGCCGTCTCCAGGGCGCCATTTCTGCTTCGTCCGCTCCCCACTCGTCATCTTCGCGTGCGTGAGCATGTCCCTTGGCTTCACCTCATCGTCATCATTCCCCTGGACCCTTTTCCCCTCCGTCCGCTTCCTCACCGACGCTCGCTAACGCACGCCCACAGGAGCACAGTGCCCGACAGGGCATTAATGGCGCTTGGCTCTTCTTCCTCAGCTCCCCCTAGGCTCTTGCTGCTCCGTGAGCTTCGTCCATTCCTCCTCGTCATCTTCCCGTGCTTGCCCGTGCTCATTGAGCCTCGCTAGAGCTCTGGCCGAGCTCGAGCGGTGGCAATCGTCCACGACCTCCCTCGTCCGGCTATATATAGCCCGTCCCCGAGCACTTCGAGCTCACCAGCAGCCTCCCCACACTCCCATCTCTCTCCCCATCCACTTCCCCAAGCTCGAGGAGCTCATCTGCCTTGCCATCACCATCATTGACGTTGTGGCCATCCTCTCAAATTCGGCCAAGCCGATCTCCCTCCCTACTCCATTCCACCACTAGAGCTCCACCCATTCATCAGCGCACCTCTCCCTTCTCTCAGTTAGACGACGGGTCGACCATGGCCTCGACCCCAACTCCGGCTAAGCCGCCACCTGCCGCAGCACTCGCCACCACTCTTCCCGAGCTTTCTGGTGACCGTGCTACCCTAGAACGGGTCGGCCTCGTCGCCTTGAGCATGTGGGTAGGTCGGGCACCGCCTACGATGGCCGGACTCGCCGACAAACCTCGTTGGGGCTGACTCTGCCTCAACCAGGTGCGAGAGCGAGCGAGGAGAAGAAGGAGACGACCCCCTCCCTGCCAGCTGGTCGTCGGCCCTGCGTTTTAGCGAGACTAGGCCCGGCCCTTCACCTTGCTAACTGGATTAAGTGGAGGCGGAAACCCGTGAGTATGTTTTCGCTTTTAGAAAGCGTATTTTTCCTCTCCTTCAGCCAAAGTACGTTTTCCTTTTCTGAAAGCGTATTTTCTGTCTGTTGAAGTGAGGAATACGTTTTCCAGAGGAGAAGGCGTATTTCCACAAAGTACGCTTTCTGTTTTTCCAACCGAGGGCCTGTTTGTGATGATTTCTTTACAGATAGGTCCCTGGCAGAAAAGCATTCATATCTTTTTGCCCACAACTCCAAATGAGGTGATTCCAAAGACCACTTCTTCGTCTCGTCGAGCCCGTTCTGTTGGTATCATTTTCACCATGTTTTAACATCCTGTAAATGACCATTTTTTCCCTATACTAAATCAGCCCCCTCCGAGAATGAACGTTTTTCGGCGATTCTTTCCGCAAGCTTCTCGCACTTCTGCCCGGTGAATCCTTCCACCCCAGGCAAGCCACACCCTCCATTTGCATGATTACAATGTTGTGACATGGTTTCTTTATTTGAACTTGCTTAAACTATTGCTTTAGCTACATGTGATCTTGTTCATGAAATTTCTCGGATTATTGTTTTGATCTTTCTATTGCCATGATATTGTTTGGAGTTCTAGGATTGATATTTTGTAGCTTATATGGATGACTTGTTGCCTTTGGATTATTAGTGGCTTATGTATGATTATTTTCATGTTGGAATCTAGTATTATTTTGGAGTATTAGTTTGGATATCATGTTGCCATTGGATTATTAGTGGCTAGTATTATTTTCATCATCATGCTAGTTGATATTATGTTTTGGAGTATGATGTTGGAGATAATGACTGCATGTGGATCATGGGTTAATACTTTGATCTTGTTACTGGAGTAGTAGTATTACCGTTCTTGGCTTCATCATGGTAGTAGTGTTATGCTGTCCTCGGAGTATTTTGGTAAGACGATATTATGCTTTGGATTATTTGTTGGATATTGCTATGACTTGGGTTATAGGTTGATAGATTATATCAGAGTATCAGTTATCACTATTATATTTTGGGGATAAATTCCGTCATTAATTTGGTCAGATGCCACTGAACCGAGCTTTTCTAGTGCAACCACATTTGCCTTTTATGGGAAGGCCTTAATGCGGTCTATTATCGTGCCTCTTCCTAGTGCCTCCAACGAGGGAAGGTTATGGGCGTGCGGTACCCTGGACCAGTAAGTAGACCTAACCTTGTGTGCCCATAGTTGTTGTTAGGCGCCTTTTTGTCCCCGTTTGGGTCCATTTTTGTTTTTCCATGACGGTGGACGTTGATGCCTTTGGTAGGCACGGGGCCACCCAGGACTGAACCCAAAAGGGTTGTCGGTTGGAGTGGCCGGGAGAGTGTCATGGCAGTAGATCGGTTTTGTCAGAACGCCGTTGGTCCACTCGAATGGGAGTGCGAGGCCATGGGTTCTGTGGTGTTGGGTAAAGTGCGCTACCTGTGCAGAGTGTGTGTGTTTAAACTATCGATAGCCACGTCCTCGGTCATAGGCACAAGTTCGTATTGGGTCACACCGTTCTATCAACACTCACATGACGGAATGACTTATAGATGATTTATATGTTGATATATATTGAGCAGTAACAGTTGGGCAGGATGATGATGATGATGTTGGGATGATCTTGAGAATGACCATTCAGTTTGTGATGTGGTCACGAGGTGATCATGTGGATGTTCCATTTGTGATCCATGAATGATCACCATTTGGTTACGAGGTAACCCGTTGAACCAAGTGTGGCTCCGTTTGTGATCCGTGAATGATCACTGTTTGGTTACGAGGTAACCCATTGAACCAAGTGTGTTTTTGTTTGTGATCCATGAATGATCGCTGTTTGGTTTTGATCACAACGTGATCGAGATGGTATATTGCTTGGCCGGTTAGCCAAGAATGAGATGGTTGTTGATATTACAGATGTTGGTTTTTCATTAAAATAATAGTTTGATACCATGCTTAGTACTCCCTCCGGTCCTTTCTACTCTGCATATTAGGATTCTCTGAAGTCAAACTTCACAAAGTTTGACCGTATTTATATGAAAAAATATCAACATCTGCCATGCTAAAGTTATAGAATATGGAACTTTAAGTCATGACACATCTATTTATATTGATTTTATATTGTGAATGTTGGTACTTTTTTCTATAAAGTTGGTTAAACTTTATGAGGCTTGACTTCAATCAAATCTTATATGCGAACTAAAAAGGATCGGAGGGAGTAGTTGCTGCATGATAGTAGTTGTTAATTAATTAACCTGTTAATGTTATGTTGTTGTCTTGCCTTGATGTTTTTGGTTGTTGTGAGCTTGCAAGTACATTCAATGTACTGACGTGGCGTGTCATGCTAGATTGCAGGTGATGCCGTGATTGATTGATTGTTTGTCGAGGTTCCGTTCATGTGAGCTAGATCGTGTCCCAGCCAGAGTCCTTGCAGAGTGGAGTTCCCCACCTTCGTCGTTGTTCTGCTGCTTCGAGTTGTTCCGCTGCTAGCATGGAGCAAGTGTAGTAGCAATGCGTAGTATCGCCCTGCTGATGTGCTTCTTCATAACATCAGACCCAAGTATTATTATTCTTGTAATAAGAGCTGATTTGTTCTATGTTAAGCAGTGCCGTATTCCATAGACTTCACCTTGATCTCTGGGCTGAAATACGGGGCTTTCCGGTTTCTCTGGGCAGGGGTGCCACAATCCCCCTTATTATGGTGGTGGATAAGTCCTATTTATAGTGGCCTTGGTCCTCTTCCCAAAAGCATGGAGGGAAGGGATCCCACGATGGACAAATTTGAAGGGAGACAACTAGTACAAGCTATCCTGACAAAAGTGGTCTTCGCCGGCAAAAGGCTCTGGTGGTGATGCTGTGGTGGGCTCCGCAATGACCTCCGTCCTGCCATCCTAGCCACCTTGGTCTTGTTGCACCGATATGGAAACCTTTGCTTGATTCCTCGGGACTCCAAGCCTGCGCTTGCCTTCTCGGCACCAAAGTGCAAACTGGTACACTACGCCCGCTGGTGCCCGCCTGGCCTTGGTCGTCATCGCTCACGTCATATGAACCTCACGAGGTGCACCTTGCCTTGACATCTCCACTCCTTGGGGGCCAGCCTAGAAAGGCCGCCCCCAAGTAGGTCTTGGTGTCGTCCTCCTTGCGAGGCTTGGCCCCTCGCGAGGGTCTTGAGTAGTCGTTGCTGAAGCTGGGCCATACCAGGTCGTTGACGGAGCCACGTCATGGGCCACATCCAGGCAAGTCTGGGTACCCCCGTTCACAGGACGCCGATAGTAGCTCGCGGGCCCAAGGCACGCTTGAATTTGGCTTTGAGGCGAAGCCGAAGGGAAAGGGTGGGGTGCCGCGGGCCCCAACCGCTTGTGGCCTTGCTGACGTGTGGCGATCAACGGGACATGGGCTTAATATTCGCCGGGCTTGGCGGTCACCGTCACCGCCTCAGCTCCATCATCATTGCTTGTCGTGAGCTCCCTGGGCTCTTCCACATTTCCGGCTCTCCTCTATCGACATGGCATCGATGTTGACGAGGAAGATGAAAGGGAAAGCCCGTGCTCCGGCCGAATCTCTGCCGGTTTTTGAGCCCGCCCTCGAGCGGTCGACGGTGGTCAATCAGGAGATGCTGGACAAGATCCGTCCGAAGCTCGCCGCCAATTCCAAAGAGTGGAACGCGATGGTGGGCTGGCCTGCTTCCCTTGCCATGGTAGACATGGTGGCCACTGAGATCCCCATTCATCTCCATGCCCTCTTGGTAGGCTTGATATCCCCCTTTGCCGATTTCTTCAATGCCGTAATCTCGCATTATCAAGTCCATGCACTGCATCTGGATCCCCAATCCATCCTTCTCCTTACCGTCTTCGCCTTCGTCTAGGAGGCTATGGTGGGCATTGCTCCCTCTGTGGCCTTGTTTCGCCATTTCGTCTCCCTTTACCTTCCCGATGCCCGTCAGTGCTCGGGGTGCATGAACTTTTAGGCTGTCGCGGCGACGGCCAGCTCAGGGATCGACTTCGAGCTCTCGCCGGTTGTAAGTGGATTCTAGAAGCGGTGGGTGTTCATGGATGTTGGTGTGCTCTACTTCCTACTCTTTCTGCCCCGGGCGCCGGCTGTACCCGGCTCTGGGTGGGGGCACGCGAGGCTTGTCAACCCTCGGCTTGCCCACTGTCGGTGTACTAGAATAGGGGTACCCTAGTGCCCCGAACTTGTGCACGGGCGGTTGCAGCACCCCGCGGCAAGGCTTGCCGGGGGAACGCCAAGATCCTCTGTGGTTCCCTTGGAGCCATTCAAGAACAAAGTACTTAAGCTCAGGAGACAAGGCCCCGGCAAGAGGAGCTTGCCGGGAAGGCCAACCAAGGCACTCCAAGGAACTTGCCGCGACGCGCCACGCGCTCCGGCAAGGCAACAAGGCCCCGGCAAGAGGAGCTTGTCAGGAAGACCAACCAAGGTACCTCGAGGCCCGGTGAGCGACAAGCTTCCGGACCCGACAAGATAACAGCAGCGGCAAGGCGCTTGCCATGGCAGGCGGCCACTCTGTGCCCTCGCTCCAGCGCATCCACCAACGTGTCGCTCTGGGGGCCTCTCCAGGCGCACGTGGCGGGAGGCTGTGCAGCCAGCGGTGCACAGTGACATGCGAAGCTGACAAGATCGCCATCGTGGCGAACGGTGGCGTCCCTAACGGTCCTTTTCTGCACTGTTTGGGCGACTCAGATGGGCATTTAATACCCTTGTCCCCTGCCGTCAGGGTTAGGTAGGGTGCACTGTACAAGTAACTGTACCAACCACCTCGCTTTTTACATTCGTGCCCTTCTCTGCGTTGCCACCTGTCGGTGACCCCTTGAGCATATAAAAGGAGGCCCATGCGCAACGTAGAGGGGGTTCGGTTCGACTCATTCGTAACCCAGAAAGCACTACGCTCTCTCCCTAGAGCAAGAACACAAGATAATACAACCAGACAAGCAGCAGTAGGAGTGTTATCTCTCCGGAGAGCTCCGAAGCTGGGTAAACTACTCGTGTGCTTCGCCTCGACCTGCTCTTCGTGCGATCTCCGCCCCCCACCGAACCGAAAGGGGCCCGGTCCGCCGGCCCCATAGGTGTTCGTGGATCAGTTTCCCCCGACATCTTTGGCGTGCCAGGTAGGGGGCGTCAAGATTGCGTGAACCTGATCCGGCGTTCACACGAGCTAGATCTTCATTCCCTTCATCAACATGCCGCCGAAGAAGAAGACTTCGGCGGCAGCCGCTCCGTCCACGTCACTTCCGCCACCATTGGAGCAAACGGGTGGTGGAATGGACGCCGGCGGAAGAATGGACGTCGACGAGGAAGCTTATGATGCTGCCAGGTCCAAAGACAAGGCTGCACAGACCTCGGCGACTGTACATGTTCCGCACCACTCTCAGGAGGCGCAAGATCAATAGCGTCATGGCACTCACAGTGCCATACGCGTGATAGGCCAAGACCAAGCTGGTGGATCTCGGGGCGCTCAAGACCAGCATGCATGCCAGCATGTTGGCACGAGCGGGGCACAGTCGCCTGGACGGGATACTGCTCCTTCTAACATAGTTAGAAGTTCAAGCACGTCCCGCTCCTCGCGCCGTCCGCCACTGCCACCCACCACTCCAGCAGAAGCTTTGGCGCGAGCTCAACTTCTCCTAGATTACCCTCCGACGTCGGACAAGATCGACGAATGGAGGGCCACCATTCAGAGTCTCATTGGCTACGCCAACGGCGACACTCCATGGCGGCCGAGCGTGTCCCCGCCGCGGCAGGGTTGCCGGACGCGAGCCGGTGGCGACGAAACGGGTGGAGGTGCAACTACCATGCAATCACCACCCCGAAGGCCGAGATCGCCGACTCACCGGATCCACCTCGACAGCGACTCCACCGCATCTTCGGATCCACTATCTCGTCGCGATCAGCGCCAAGTTCTTCATGATCGACAACAAGAAGACGCTCGAACTCGCATCGAGCGCCGAAGAGAAGCGCGGCGTCAATCAGACAAGCGCGCTGGGCCCTCTGTTGACATGCATGCGCCAGGGGAACCAGGCGATCTGCTGTACGCGGTAGGTTTCCCTGCGTTCACTCGTGAGCTGCGGCAAGTCCAGTGGCCCAGCACGAAGAACTTCAAGCCAGACGTACCGGAGAAGTACGATGGCAAGACGCATCCGTCGGAGTTCCTCAGCATTTACACCATTGCGGTGCAGGCTGCTGGGGGACGGGATGACAAGATCCTTGCCAATTACTTCCCGCTGGTACTCAAGCCCAACGTCAGGTCCTGGCTCATGCACTTGCCGGACAACTCCATATCCTCTTGGGCTGATCTGTGCCATCAGTTTGTCGGCGCCTTCACAGGCGGACACAAGCCTCATGGCCAGGAGAGTGATCTTCATCTGCTCGCCCAGAAGGAAGGAGAGCCCCTGCGCAAGTACATTCAGAGATTCAGCAGTGTGCAGCACAACATCCCAGACGTCCACCCTGCCGCGGTGATCAGCGCGTTCCATCAGAACGTGCGAAACCGCAGGATGCGAGAGGAAATGGCGATGTGCAAGATCAGGGACGTCAGTGAGTTATATGCACTGGCCGACAAGTGTGCACGTGCTGAGGAAGGGAGGAGACTCCCTGGAGAGAATGTAGGAGCGGGAGGATCTGACAGTGAAGATGCTGCCCCGGCAAGGAAAAACCGGCGGCGGAACAACAGAAGGAGGAAAGGCAAAGAGGTGCTAGTTGTTGAGCAGTCCGGCAACGGTGGTGGCGCCATGGAAGCCAAAGCTGGTGACTCCGGCAAGGAGGTTGCCACGGAGGTGGCGGTCGCCGACAAGCAGGACGGCACCAACAAGCAGTATTGCAAGATCCACCGCACCAAGGGCCATGATCTCCAGAACTGTAAGAAAGTCGAACAACTTGTTGAGCAACAGAAAGCTGAATACGAGCGGCGTGACAAGGAGAAGGCCCAGGAAGGTGCTGGGGGATCCGGCAAGAAACGTCCGGGCCGAGGAGGACGCCGCGGCAAGGCCAAGCAGCGGCAAGGAGATAGACCTCCTCGCGGCCACAACAAGGATGAAGATGACGACGACGATGAAGACATGGATGATGAGGAGACTGATGAGCAGGAGTTCCAGAAAGCCACAGAGGTCCTATGCGTTGACGGTGGTGCTTCTCTTCACACCTTGCACCGCCAGCTCAAGCAGTGGGTGCGGGAAGTTAATGCAGCAGAACCACCCGTCGAGTCACGCAAGCCTCTGAAATGGTCCAGCACGCCTATCATCTTTGATATTGAGGACCACCCTGATCGCATAACCGCGGTCGGGTGCTTGCCGATGTTGGTTTCACCAACAATCCGCAACCTCAAGGTCACTAAGGTGCTAGTTGACGGCGGGGCCGGCTTGAACCTAATCTCCTCCGCGGTGCTCCAGAAACTCTAGATCCCTGACAGCGAGCTTGAAGAGACAGGTACATTTCAAGGAATCAACCCGGGAAGAAGCAAGCCGAAGGGAAAGATCACGTTGCCGGTAACATTTGGCAGCGAGCTGAATTTCAGGACTGAGAGGGTCACATTTGATGTTGCTGACTTTCCATTACCTTACAATGGAATCCTTGAACGTCCAGCGCTCGCCAAGTTCATGGCAGCCTCTCACTATGCGTACAACGTACTAAAAATGCCAGGCCCGATAAGTGTCATTTCTGTCCCTGGCGACAAGAAGGATGCCCTTATCTGTGTCGACAAGATCTACCGGGAAGCAGCAGCCACAGCAGAACGCAAGACACTTGCCACTGAAGCTCCCGGGGGGAAGAAGAAGACCAAGTCCGGCAAGAGTTCTGATGCCCACTCCGGCAAGCGCACCTCTTCGCAGTGCTGCACTATCGTCGAGGACGCACCATCAAGCTCCACCGGCAAGTGTAAGAAGGCAATGACAGCTCCACCTGAGACCAAGAAGGTGTCCGCCAAGGAGGACGGCGCTGGTGGTACCTTCACCATTAGCGCCACTCTTGACCCCAAATAGGAAAGCGCGCTCGTTGCTTTCCTGCGGGCGAATGTCGACGTGTTTGCGTGGCAACCGTCTGATATCCCCGGTGTTCCCAGGAAAGTAATTGAGCACCACCTTGCTGTCTGTCCTCATGCACGGCCCGTCAAGCAGAGAGTCAGGAAGCAGGCAGTGGAGCGCCAAGAATTCATCGCAGAAGAAATCAAGAAGTTGGAAGCAGCAGGCCTTGTCAGAGGAGTGCTCCATCCCACGTGGTTGGCCAATCCTGTTGTCGTGCGCAAGGCTAACGGGAAATGGAGACTTTGTATTGACTTCACTGATGTTAATAAAGCTTGTCCCAAAGACCCATTTCCCTTGCCGTGCATTGACTAGATTGTTGACTCCACAGCCGGATGTGATTTGCTTTCATTTCTTGATGCATACTCAGGATACCATCAGATCTTCATGGCCGAAGAGGATGAAGAGAAAACCGCATTTATCTCCCCATGTGGCACGTACTGCTTCGTACGGATGCCTTTCGGTTTGAAGAATGCTGGTTCAACATTCGCAAGGGTAGTCCACCACGCTTTTGAGCCGCAGTTGCACAGAAATGTGGAAGCCTACATGGATGACATAGTGGTCAAAAGCAAGAACAGGGCGACCCTGGTTCAAGATTTAGACGAGACATTTGCGAATCTGCGCAAGATCAACCTCAAGCTTAACCCCGAGAAGTGCGTGTTTGGAGTCCCATCCGGCAAGCTTCTCGGGTTCTTCGTGTCTCAGCGGGGAATTGAGGCCAATCCCGACAAGATCAAGGCCATTCAGCAGATCGAAGCACCAAAGCGCGTCAAGGATGTATGAAGGCTTGCCGGTTGCGTGGCTGCTCTCAGCAGGTTTATCTCTAGATCTGTTGAGCGCGCCCTGCCATTTTCAAAATTTTGAAAAAGGCAGGTCCAATGAAATGGACTCCGGAGGCGGAGGCTGCGCTGCAGGACTTGAAGAGATACCTGTCCTCCACTCCAATACTTGTCGCACCTAAGCCGCAAGAGAAGTTGCTGCTGTATATAGCGGCAACCAATCAAGTGGTTAGTGCTGCGTTAGTGGCGGAGAGGGAGGCAGATGATGAGCCAGCAACCACGGCAGACGCATCCAGCGACAAGCAGGGGGCTTCGCCGACAAGCTCTGGTCCAGACAGAGATGGATCTATGCAGGAGCATGATAAGATGCAGAAGAGAATGGTGCAGCGTCCAGTTTACTTTGTCAGTTCCCTTCTACAGGGGGCTAGATCAAGGTACTCTGGTGTGCAGAAGTTGCTTTTCGGCCTCCTCATGGCCTCGAGAAAGCTGCGCCATTACTTCCAAGCACATGAGATCACAGTCGTCACTCGCTTTCCGCTGAAGAGGATACTGCAAAATCCAGAAGCGACAGGCAGGATCGTCGAGTGGGCGCTGGAACTGTCAAGCTTTGGCCTCAAGTTTGAGAGCACTTCAACTATCCAAAGCAGGGCATTGGCAGAGTTCATAGCAGAATGGACGCCAACACCAGATGAAGAAATTCCAGAGATGAGCATCCCAGTCAAAGAGGCAAGCAAAGAGTGGCTGATGTACTTTGATGGTGCCTTCTCGCTGCAAGGCGCCGGTGCGGGCGTGCTGCTTGTCGCACCCACCGGAGAGCACCTCAAGTATGTAGTCCAGATGCACTTTCCGAAGGAGCAAGCAACCAACAATACTGCAGAGTATGAAGGATTGCTTGCCGGTCTCAGAATTGCAGCAGACCTTGGGATCAAGAAGCTCATTGTCAGGGGTGACTCACAACTTGTCGTCCGTCAAGTGAACAAGAACTACCAGAGTCCATTGATGGAAGCATATGTTGATGAAGTGAGGAAACTAGAAGAGCACTTTGACGGCCTACAGATGGAGCATATCCCAAGAGCTCAGAATGACATTGCTGATGGCCTGTCAAAGTGCGCCGCACTAAAGTTACCTGTGGAACCAGGGATCTTTGTGCTCAAGTTGACTCAACCATCCGTAACACCATCAACTGGACAAGGCAAGAAGAGGAAGTTGATTTCTAGTGACTACTTTCCGGCAGAGCTCCCCGAAGCCGCCAAGAAAGTCACCAAGATCAACACCAAGTTGCTGAGGGGCAGTCTGCTCCGGCAAGCCTTATGGTTTGTTCCGTTGAAGCAGACGCTCCCGACAAGTTTTGCTCCGGCAAGCTTGCCGGGGAACATCAAGCTCCGGCAGGGCCGCAAGTCCTTGCCGTAGAAGCGGATGTTCCCGCAGCAGCAGATGTGCCTTTAGTCCTTGTTGTCGAGCCACAAGCTCCAGCATGGGCACAACAGATTGTCCATTTCCTTCAGACAGGAGAACTTCCCGAAGAGCAAGAAGAAGCGGAAAAAGTAGCCCGGCAGTAAAGTATGTACCAGTTTGTCGATAGCATACTGTACAGAAGAAGACTCAACGGTGTGAAATTGAAGTGTATTTGCCGGGAAGATGGACAAAAGCTGTTGGTAGAGATACATGGAGGGATATGTGGCCACTACATTGGCGCAAGAGCACTTGCCGTCAAAGCTTTCCGGCAAGGTTTCTTTTGGCCGACAGCCCTCCAGGATGCAACTGCACAAGTAACCAAGTGTGAAGCGTGCCAGTTCCACTCCAAACAGATACACCAGCCAGCTTAAGTTCTCCAGACGATCCCTTTATCCTGGCCATTTTCGGTCTGGGGGCTCGATATCCTCGGCCCTTTCCCCCGAGCTGTCGGGGGCTTTGAGTACTTGTACGTCGCAATCGACAAGTTCACAAAGTGGCCGGAAGTGCAGCCAGTGAGGAAGGTGACCGCACAGTCAGCAGTCAAGTTCTTCAGGTCAATTGTTTGCCATTTCGGGATCCCTAACAGGATCATCACCGACAACGGCACGCAATTCACGAGCCGCACCTTCATGCAGTACGTCCAAGACCTTGGCGCCAAGGTCTGCTTCGCTTCTGTTGCTCATCCGAGAAGCAACGGTCAAGCAGAGAGGGAAAATGCTGAAGTGCTGCGCGGGCTCAAGACCAGAACTTTCGACAGGCTGCGCAAGTGCGGAAGAAACTGGATCGAGGAGCTGCCGGTGGTTCTTTGGTCGATCAGAACGACGCCAAATCGAGCCACTGGCCAGACACCTTTCGCTCTAGTCTATGGAGCAGAGGCAGTTCTCCCCACGGAACTCGTATACGGATCGCCTCGAGTGCTCGCTTATGATGAGCTTGAGCAAGAACAGCTGCGACAAGACGACACGCTGCTCCTTGAGGAAGATCGTCTTCAGGCTGCTGTACGAGCTGCTCGATACCAACAAGCTTTGCACCGCTACCATAGCCGCAAAGTTAAGGCCAGAAGCTTCGAGGAAGGCGACCTTGTTCTTCGGCGCGTTCAGTCCGCCAAGAATTCCAACAAGTTGACGCTGAAGTGGGAAGGCCCTTATCGGGTGAGACGAGTCACAAGGCCCAGCGCTGTCCGCCTTGAGACCGAAGATGGCATTCCGGTGAGCAACTCCTGGAACATAGAACATCTTCGTAAGTTTTTCCCGTAGGGCGCGGTTGCCGGAACCCCGTTCCGGCAACCACCTTTTGTACAAGTCTTGCCGCTGTTGCATGTAATCCTTTGTACAAAGCCGGGCGCAGATCCCGTGCATAAATAGAACCCCATGTGCTCCGCACAACTTGTCCATTTCATGCATTAGTTTCTTTCTTGCATGTGTTATCTGACACTTTGTGCAGCACCTACATCCGGTAAGCAGTAACGAGCCAAAAGGCTCCATATCATTATTTTCTCTTCTTTCTTCTTTTTCAACAAAGGAAAAGAAGGTTCCCTCGCACACATGTTTGCCGGGGGGGGGGGGAGGAGAATATTGTGGTATGGACCAGGCGTCGTTCGAGCAAAGTTCTGCCTTCCCGGGAAGCAAACGACAGAAAAGCTAAGTTGCCAAAGTTTGAGCAATCAATTTTTAAATTTTTTGAGTTATCTTCCTCGAACGACCCTGCTTTGTATGGAAAACCTGTGCGCGGAGGAACCAACTCGTGGCTAGTTGCGCCCTTACTTTGTTTCGAGTCCGCTCAACAACTTAAGTGCTGCATCTAGTCGCGACAAGGTTTCTTGTCGGAAGCAGCGCCGCCAACAGGCTGCTGAAGTTCCGCACTCAGCGCTCGCGGCTCGGGCGCCTGCGCCGACAAGTTCCCTAGAAGCGTAGGGTAAAAGCATACAAAGGAAGGAATCTAGTAGAGGAAATAACATAGCAATTGATAATAGAAATAAAGTTATATTACAAGATAACTTGCCGCAGCTCTAACAGAATGTTTTTATAACATGATTAGCAGCAACAAGGGAAAAGAAGAAATGGGCGGCCTAATCTACGCGTCCGCCCTCAACCCTCTTGATCTCGCTCACCTTGTCCACAATGGGTGCGACATAGGCCTTGAGTGCGTCCCGATCGGCGTCTGGCGGCAAGGACCTGAGGACGTTGGTAAAGCTGATGCCTGGATTGCGGGAGGCCACCTTCATCAGCACCTTCTGGAGAACCCCGACACAGATTTTGCGCGACTCGTCGGCCAGCTGCTTTGGGATCCTTTCCCGGAGCCGCTGGAGTGCCGTCGCCACGCCCTTGAAGAACAGGCTGAGCTTGGCGCTGGGTTGGAGATTCTCGTCGGAGGGATACCCAAAGTCCTCCATCCCCAGCTGCGCCAGCTCCTCGTTGATGACTGCGGCAATATTCACCAGACCCTCGGTCCAGTGCTCCACAGTGTCTCTGAACGAGTTCTGGGTAACTGCAATGCTCTCCAGCAGCGCCGCGTCAGCCTTGACCTTCTCCGACAAGGTCTTCTCCTGCTCCTTGGTGGCCTCCAGCGTCTGCGTCAGCGTGGCCAGCTTCAGCTCCAGGTCTGCATTGGAATCTTTGGCGGCGCTGAGCTCCTTGCCCCTCTCAGCGAGAAGACCTTGCAGCTCACCGTGGGCGGCAGCATCCTTCTCACGCTCACGCTTGAGCGCGGCAAGCTCCTCGCCGCTCTTCCCAATGTTGGTCTCCAGCTGCGCCACCTTCTCCTCCAGCTCTTTCTTGGCAGCCTCTGCGGTTGCGGCAGCGTCGTTTGCCTCCTTGAGCGCCCCGCCAAGTGCTTGCTCGCGCTCGGCGAGCTCCTCCTCGTAGCTGTCGAGGTTGGCCTTCCGCTGCACCAGTTCACCTTCTTGCGCGGACTGCTTCTCGGCGGCCAGCCTTTGCTCCTCCTCAGCTTCAGCCTTCTCGAGAAGGAAGGCCGTGCGCTCCTCGTGGAGTCGCTCCCGCTCCTGTGCCAGAGACCGGAGAGCTTCTTGATTTTGGCCCCGGAGCTCCTCCGCACGCTTCTCCATGTCAACTCCCGCCTTCGCGACAAGCGCTTCCCGGGAAGCCAGCTTGGCTTGCCGGGCGCGGTAGAGTGACAGCAGCTTCCGCAGTAGCTGCTCCTCCTCAGGCTCACCACTGCTGCTGCCGGGCGCGTCCACCAACGATAGTCCGGCAGAGGCGAGCACCTCCCCATCGAAAGTTTCCCCCTCGACCGGCGCCCTGGAGCTCGACGCCCAGGGTAGCTTGATGAAGATGTCGTCGCCAGGTGACCACGGCTGTTGACGCCAGGGTAGCTCGAGCGGTTGGAGAAAAGGGAGCACCAGGTGACCACGGCTGTTGACGCCGTCACCATGCGTGAAGCCAAGATCCAGGAGGAGGTTGACCGGAGGGTGGCGAAGGCTCCTGCAGATCTCACCGACAAGCACCGCCTAGTGCTGGTGTTCCTAGAGGCTAAGGATAAGGGAAGGACCACCGCCCATAGGATGAAACTAGATCAGGCGGAGCAGCGCAAGAGGGTCGATGTGGCAGCCCAAACCTCCCCCAGGCTGACCTGGCCTCCGCGTGCGCCGACTTGCTCTCCCTCCAGCAACAGATTGACGGTGTCGCATCCATCATGAAGAAGAGCATGGATGGGGCATGTCGTCAGCAAACGCTGCAGCGTGAGCACGCTTCTATGCTCCAGGACCTCAGGGTGAGGGCCAACCAAGCCGTAAGCACTATCTGCGATGAGAACACCCCTCACCCGCATGAGGAAGATTACTCCAGCCACCTCCGCTTCTTCACCAAAATCGTGACGCGCCTAGAGGACCTGGCCGTAAGGGCTTGTGAGCTTGTTGAGGAGAGGAGTTGTTGTAACACCCCGGATGTAACTTTCCCAATTTATACTCCAACTCTTGTCGTTTCCGGCGTTAAGTTATTTTATTTTCTCGGGTTCGGGTTTTTTTCTCCGTGTGTTGTTGTCATTGTCATGCATCTCATATCATGTCATCATGCGCATTGCATTTGCATACGTGTTCGTCTCATGCATCCGAGCATATTCCCCGTTGTCTGTTTTGCATTCCGGCGCATCGTTCGCCTCCGGTGGTCATTTTTAGCTTTCTTTCGTGTGTGGGGATTAAACATTTCCGGATTGGACTGGGACTTGCCAAGCGGCCTTGGTTTACTACCGGTAGACCGCCTGTCAAGTTTCGTATCATTTGGACTTTGTTTGATACTCCAACGGTTAACCGAGGGACCGAAAAGGCCTCGTGTGTGTTGCAGCCCAACACCCCTCCAATTTGTCCCAAACCCACCAAAACCCTCTCCATCATCTAGAGAGTTCGATCACGATCGCGTGGCTGAAAACCGCACCTCATTTGGACTCTCCTAGCTCCTCCTACCTATAAAACTAGCCTTCCCCCGAAAATATCGGATCATTCTACCCTAAGCCTAGCCCCCCACGTCTCTCCGTGCGTCGGACGTGTCCGGGCGCGCCGGACATTCCCGCCGCCGCCAACCAGAGCCCGCCACCTGTCGCCACCATGTTGTCCGCCGCCGCGGCCCGCGGAAGCCCGTGGCCGGCCCTCCCGCGCCGCCACTGGGCCGCGCCCCGCCGCGCCTCTCCTCCGCCCTAGCGCCGCCCGTCCG
>NC_057803.1:366999468-367009043 GCF_018294505.1 Triticum aestivum
CCGTCCGCCTCCGCCGCTCCACCGCGTAGCCGCCAACGCCCCTCGCCGGCCACTGCCGCCCTTCGCCGCCCGACGATGGCCGCCGCCTCGCCGCTTCCTCCGGCCACCAGCGCCGCCCCGCTGCTGGCCAGATCCGGCGTCCCCACGCCCGGATCCGGCGCCCGCGCCCCTCTCCAGCGAAGATCCGGTCCGACTCCGGCGAACCCCCCATTTCTGGCGATCCTCGATCCGTGCGCCAGCCGGATCTGGATCTGGGACGAGGTTGACTTTTTCCCCTCGAGTTTTTCACCAAGTCCTCGGAATTTCCTAGTCCATGTGCTCCTGTTCGTCATGCTATATCTCCCCATCCGTAGCTCCGTTTTTTGCATATAGCATATCAAAATGTTCGCCTCAGGGAGTACATCATTTCATTCCATTGCATCATTTTCATTTGAGTTCATCTTGATGCCTGAAATACTGTTAGAAGAGGGCTACTGGAGATAATTGTCAGATCTGCTACTCCATTTGCATATTTGTCATTTTTGCCATGATTATTGTGTGCATGATATGCCCATGAGCTCTAGACATGTTTTGTTAAGGGCTTTGCCATCTTTCCAGAGGTGCAACCCTTGTATTTTTGTGATGTGTGTGGTAATTAGCACGAGCTTGCAAAGTGAGGCACTTGGTAGTGCTGATTTCAGAGACTTAGCAATTCCACTAAGTCCTTGGGCTGTTTATTTCATATGGCCATATGTTCATGTTGTTTCCTAGTGATTCGTGCCTCTTTTGAGGATGATCAGTAAGGATGATTTGTTAATCTTGTAGTGCTCTATCCATCCATGTCTTTGTTTAAAATTATGGAGCACCATAGCTTGAGTCAATCGAGCTCTACTTTTGCTACTTTGTGAATCTGGGCAGATTGTTAACTTGTGTGCAATTTTGCCGATGATGTTGTAGTTGATCCGTGCATGCTATGCTATTGTTCTTGCCATGCCTAGCTTGCATTTTGTGTATTCTTGATGGGTGTATGCTCAGGTTGTCATGACTTACTCTGTAGTGAGTGCATCGAGCTCGTAAACATGCCTACTTGATATCTGTTTTCAGCATGCTCCAGTTTTCAGTAAGTCTGAGAACTGATTATGTTTTTGCCATGTTCACATGCTTGCAATTGTATTTTCTGATCCCTTTTGGCTCAGGGTCACTAAGGGACTTTTGTTAAGCTCTTTGAGTAGATCCATGTCATGCTTTACATTGCCATGTTCAGGTCCTGTAGCACGTAGTTTTGTTGCTCCGAAGTGTGCTACCTGATCTGAAATTCCAGAAAAGTGTTAATTTCATTAAGTCTGAGATCTGTTTCCCATATGCATTTTTGCCATGCTTGTTTGAACCTATTAATGGATGATTTGGCCGTAGATCAGTGCTAGACTTTTGTTAAGCATCTTGAATGCATCCCTGCCATGTATTTTGTTGTCAAGTTTGGGTGATGTAGCATGTTCATCTCATTGCATTTAGATGACTAGCTGTAAATCGCAGACCGGTGTCATATTTGTTTTGCTTGCCATTTCCAAACCGTAACTCCGATTCCGGCATTCTTTATATCGTTTTCAAGCGATTCCATCTCATCTTTCCAATGGCACACTTGGATTTCCAAGTTGAGGCCAGGTTCTTGCATCCCTTGTCAAATCTTGCATATGCATTCCGCATCGCATCCCGCATAGCATACCGTCCTTGCATCATATTGTTTGATCCTTGCACGTGGTTGATTGTGTCCTTGTTTCTTGTTTGTCTTGTTTGGGTAGAGCCGGGAGAAGAGTTCGCTAACAAGGAGCCCATTGAGTTTGCGTTCGAGGATCCAGTCAACTCTGACAACTTTGCAGGCAAGATGATCCTACCCTCGAAATCACTACTATCTTTGCTATGCTAGATTGCTCTCTCTTTTGCTATGCCAATGCTACGATGCCTACCTTTTGCTTTCAAGCCTCCGAAATTGCCATGTCAAACCTCTACCCACCATGTCCTAGCAAACCGTTGATTGGCTATGTTATCGCTTTGCTCAGCCCCTCTTATAGCGTTGCTAGTTGCAGGTGAAGATTGGAGGCCGTTCCTTGTTGGAACATTTATTTATTTGTTGGGATATCATTATATTATCTTGTTATCTTAATTCATCTATATACTTGGTAAAGGGTGGAAGGCTTGGTCTCTCGCCTAGTGTTTTGTTCCACTCTTGCCGCCGTAGTTTCCGTCATATCAGTGTTATGTTCCCGGATTTTGCGTTCCTTACGCGGTTGGGTTATAATGGGAACCCCTTGATAGTTCGCCTTGATTAAAGCTTTTCCAGCAATGCCCAACCTTGGTTTTACCATTTGTCACCTAGCCTCTTTTTCCCTTGGGTTTCCGGAGCCTGAGGGTCATCTTATTTTAGCCCCCCCTGGGCCAGTGCTCCTCTGAGTGTTGGTCCAAACTAGAGTCCTGTGCAGCGCCCCCTCGGGGAAACTCAAGGTTTGGTTTTAGTTGTATGGAGCGCTCATCTGAGTGTGCCCTGAGAACGAGATATATGCAGCTCCTATCGGGATTTGTCGGCACATTCGGGCGGTGTTGCTGGTCTTCTTTTAACTTGTCAAAGTGTCTTGAAGAACCGAGATACCGAGTTTGATCTAAACATCTTGGGAGGAGGTCTATTCCTTCGTTGACCGTGAGAGCTTGTCATGGGCTAAGTTGGGACTCCCCTGCAGGGATTGAACTTTCAAAAGCCGTGCCCGCGGTTATGGGCAGATGGGAATTTGTTAATGTCCGGTTGTAGATAACTTGAACCTTAACTTAATTAAAATGAATCTACTGAGTGTGTTACCGTGATGGCCTCTTCCCGGCGGAGTCCGGGAAGTGGACCCGGTGTTGGAGTAATGCTTGCGCAGGTTGCTCTCTAGTTTCTCGCTTGCGCCTTGCCTTCTCTTCTCACTCTCTTTTGCGAACAGGATTGCCACCATATATGCTAGTCGCTTGCTGCAGCTCCACTTATATTTACCTTGCCTTACCTATAAGGTTAAATAGTCTTGATCGCGAGGGTGCGAGATTGCTGAGTCCCCATGGCTCATAGATTACTATTACACCAGATGCAGGGCCTGATGATTCCGCTGCAGGTGACGCGCTCGAGCTCAAGTGGGAGTTAGACAAGGACTCTCAACTTTACTATGTTTCCTTTCCTGATGATCAGTAGTGGTGCCCAGTTGGGGGTGATCGGGACCGTGTCGCATGTTGGGTTATCTTTTATTTTGGCGGCGTAGTCGGGCCATGAGTGTTTGGATGATGTAATGTTATTTATGTACCTTGATTGACGTGGCGAGTGTAAGCCAACTATGTTATCTCCCCTTTATTATTATATTACATGGGATGTTGTAAAGATTACCTTACTTGCGACATATTCCTTCAATGCGATTATGTCTCTAAGTCGTGCCTCGACATGTGGGAGCTATAGTCGCATCGAGGGTGTTACAAGTTGGTAATCAGAGCCTTCCCTGACCTTAGGAGCCCCATTGCTTGATCATTTTTAGTTGCCGAGTTGTGTCTAGAAAAATGTTTTGAGTCATTTAGGAATTATATATCGAAGAGTTAGGAATTCTTTTTACTTCCCAGTCTCCTCATCGCTCTGGTAAGGCATCCTGACGTAGAGTTTTGACTCTTCTCTTCTCAAATTTCACTAAAAAAAATTTAGGATCACGCGGGTATCTTGGAATCGTTCCGATGGTTTTATGATGAGAACATTGTCTTGGTGCCTCTTGTCAGGGGTTTTGTGTCAGGGTTTTATGATGAGGTGTTGTCGTCATAATTTCATCGTTGCAGTTCTGGAATACCTGAGTTTAGTACGCCGACATCAACAATCTCTTTTATGCAGTTCGTTGGTGAGATAACCTCGACGCCACCTAGTACTGGGCGGGGGTTCGGGAGTATCGCCATAACTAGTATAACTGATGCTTTTCGAAGGTTGAGGTAGATGGTTTCCGAAGTTTTTCTCGGTTATGTGTTGAAGGATGGATACAGCTGGATGTAGGATTTGCTAGAATTGGGTGAGATATTATGCTTCCCCTGTATCCCCAACACCTGATTGCATAACCGGAAAGGTTCAGGAGTTTCATAGGTGGAAATTCTTGTAGCTCTAGTTCTTCTTCCACGGATATTGGTTTGAGATTGGGATTTCTTACCGGTTATTCGTTCTTGATCCGTACCTTGTTGATTTATTTCTCTACCTTAATTCTACGTGGCTTCTCAATTTATGGATATGTGACCATTTCAAGAGGAATGCATTCGTTCATTTTGTTTGGATGTGAAGACTATATGTTGCAATTTTCATTCTATTGGATTCAGCTTCAATATTTGTCTGTCAATGTGCTAATGGTGGTCAACCTCTTCAGGATGGCTCCTCCAACGCGCACGACTCCGAATCCTGATCCGCCACCACCTCCACCTCCTCCGGAGGCATGGCAAGCTATGATGGCCGCAACCAATGCAAACACACAGTTGATCATGCAAATTCGTCAAGAGCGCAATCAAGGAAACCAAGGGAACCAAGGCAACAATCAGAATCACTCTACTACACTCAACCAGTTCCTTGCTAACGGGCCAAAGACTTTCAGCAATTGTGTTGAGGCAACCGATGCTGACGATTGGCTTGTGGATCTGTGCAAGCATTTCGAGTGCAGTAACGTCAGGCCTGAGGACTTTGTCAAGTTCGCTTCCTTCCAACTCAAAGATCAAGCTGCAGAATGGTTCCAGCAGTACAAGGACTCCAGAGGTGGACGTGTTATCACTTGGGATGAATTTCGTCGAGATTTCAGAGCTCACCATATCCCTCAGAGCGTGGTTGAAAGCAAGCATGAGGAATTCCGCAACCTGAAGCAAGGCTCTTTGTCTGTCTATGACTACAACAAGTTGTTTCCGAAGCTCGCCCGCTTTGCCAAGCAGGACCTCCCTGATGAGAAGAGCATGATATACCAGTTCAGGGGTGATCTCAGAGAAGAAATTCAGCTAGCTCTTATTCTCTTTGAGCCCTTGAGGTACGATGAGTTCTACAACATGGCATTGAAGCAAGAGGCTGCTTAGTTGAGTTGTGATGCTTCCAAGAAGCGAGTCAGAGATGCTACTCCTTCTTCCTCTACTCAAGTGGCCAAGCAGCAGAAGTATTGGCTTCCTCCTCCTCTGTTCCATCAGCCATATCAGCAGAAGAGCAAAGGTGGCAGTGGATCTTCCCATCCACCCAACCCTGGCTTTCAGAACAAGACTTCGTCTCAAGCTCCAAGATCGAGTGCTCTGTATCACCATCCACTTTCAGAGGTCACATGCAACAAGTGCCAACAGAAGGGTCACTATGCCAACAAGTGTTTCAATCAGAGTTGTCTTCCTCCTCCTCCTCCTGTCAGATCGGCAAGTACAGCTGTGGTCAAGCATAACCCCAAGCACGCCAAGGTCAACTTGATGAATGCAGCTCAGGCAGAGGACTCATCAGATGTCATCATGGGTAACCTTCCTGTTAATGATATTCCTGCAAAAGTTCTTTTTGACACTGGTGCATCGCATTGTTTCATTTCCAAACCTTTTGCATCGAAGTATGAGTGCGATTATCAGTATCTTCAAAATTCCTTGCAAATTGTGTCACCGGGCAAGCAGATGACAGCTAACACCTACGTCCCGGAGGTTACTATCACCTTGGGCGACTACAAGTTCCTTTCTTCCCCAATTGTTCTTGGTAACTCGGATATTGATCTTATTCTCGGAATGGATTGGCTTTCTAAGAACAAGGCACATCTTGATTGTGCTGCAAGGCAGATTCAATTGACTCATTCGTCTGAGGATGTAATTGTCTTTGCCGCTCGGGATAATACCATCCATCTATTTTCTCTCAATGAGAAGGGTGAACTGGATGCTATCTCGCAAATTCCAGTCATTTGCGAATATCAAGACGTCTTTCCAGAAGAGCTTCCAGGAATGCCTCCACACCAGCCAGTTGAATTCGTTATTGATCTTGAGCCTGGCACGGAACCTGTTTGCAAACGCCCTTACAAGCTCGAACCTGAAGAGTTGAAGGAGCTAAAGAAGCAACTCGATATTCAAGAGAAAATGGATCTCATCCGGCCTAGTTCTTCTCCGTGGGGTTGTGGTGTTCTTTTTGGGAAGAAGAAGGATGGAACGGACTGACTTTGTGTTGATTACCGTCCATTGAACAAGAAGACCATCAAGAACAAATACCCACTTCCCAACATCAACGAGCTGTTCGAACAACTCAAAGGTGCCCAAGTATTCTCAAAGCTTGATCTCCGTATGGGTTATCATCAGATTCGAATCCGTGAGCAAGATATTCCCAAGACGGCTTTCAGGACAAGCTATGGTTCATATGAATACACTATCATGTCTTTTCGCCTTGTCAATGCTCCTCCGACTTTCTCTCGCATGATGAACTTCATCTTCAACGCCTACACCAATGACTTTGTTTTGGTCTATCTCGATGACATTCTGGTTTTCTCGAAGAACAAGGAAGATCATGCCAAGCACTTGCGTTTGGTTCTTGATAAGCTCAGAGAACATCAGTTCTATGCCAAGTTCTCCAAGTGTGAATTTTGGCTCGATGAGGTTCTTTATCTTGGTCATATCATCTCTGCCAAGGGCATTGCGGTGAATCCTGAGAAGGTGTCTGCAATTGTGAATTGGGAACCTCCTCAGAACGTGAAGCAACTCCGTAGCTTCCTCGGTCTCGCAAGCTACTGTCGAAGATTCGTTGAAAACTTTTCTAAGATCGCGAAGCCTCTATCTAATCTTTTCCAGAAGCACGTCAAGTACGTTTGGTCTCCGGAGTGTGACATTGCTTTCAACACTTTGAAAGAGAAATTGATCACTGCTCTAGTTCTGACTCTGCGTGATGAATCCAAGCCGTACGAGGTCTTTTATGATGCCTCTCTCCAAGGTCTTGGCGCAGTGTTGATGCAAGAGAAGAAAGTTGTTGCTTATACCTCTCGCCAATTGAAGCCTAATGAGAAGAACTACCCCACTCATGATCTCGAGTTGGCGGCAGTTGTGCATGCTCTTTTGACTTGGAGACATCTCTTATTGGGAAGAAAAGTGGACATTTTCACTGATCACAAGAGTCTCAAGTACATCTTCAATCAGCCTAATCTCAACCTCAGGCAAACTCGATGGGTCAAAATGATTCAAGAGTATAATCCGAGTATCGAGTATACTCCAGGCAAGGCCAATGTGATTGCTAACGCTTTGAGCGGAAAGGCGTATTGCAACAGTCTGATTCTCAAGCCTTATCAACCCGAGCTTTGTGAAGCTTTCTGCAAGCTTAATCTGCAAATTGTTCCTCAAGGTTTCCTCGCCAACCTTCAAGTCTCTCCTACCTTAGAAGACCAGATTCGCCAAGCCCAGCTTCTTGATGCTATGGTGAAAAAGGTGAAGATTGGGATTGCCAAGAGTCAACCCAAGTACAAGTGCTACCGCCTTGATGACAAGGACACTCTCTTCTTTGAGGATCATATTGTTGTGCCCAAAGGTGAACTTCGTAAAGTGATCATGAACGAGTCTCACAATTCTCTCCTCTCCATCCACCCTGGGAGTACGAAGATGTATCAGGACCTCAAGCAGGCTTATTGGTGGACTCGAATGAAGCGCGAGATTGCTCAATTCGTGAATGAATGTGATGTCTGCAGAAGAGTGAAGGCAGAACACCAAAGGCCAGCTGGTCTCCTCCAACCTCTTGCCATTCCAGAATGGAAGTTTGACCACATTGAAATGGACTTCATGACTGGGTTTCCAAAGTCCAAACGTGGTAATGATGCTATATTCGTTGTCATCGACAAACTCACTAAAGTGGCTCATTTCTGCCTATCAAAGAGTCAATCACTGCAGCTCAATTGGCGGAACACTATACCTCTCGGATTGTCTCTCTGCACGGTATTCCACACGTGATATCTTTAGACTGTGGCAGCATCTTTACCTCCAAGTTTTGGGATTCTTTTCAGAAGGCCATGGGCACCAACATCCGCTTCAGCACAACTTTCCATCCTCAAACTAGCTGTCAAGTCGAGTGTGTCAACCAGATTCTTGAAGATATGCTCAGGGCTTGTGTGATCTCCTTCGGTATGAAGTGGGAGGATTGTCTTCCTTATGCTGAATTCTCCTACAACAACAGTTTTCAAGCAAGTTCGGGCAAGGCCCCATTTGAAATTCTGTATGGCAGGAAGTGTCGTACCCCTCTCAACTGGTCTGAAACTGGTGAACGTCAGCTTTTGGGAAATGACTTAATCACAGAGGCAGAGGAAATGTGCAAAGTCATTCGTGATAACCTCAAAGCAGCCCAATCCCGTCAGAAGAGCTACTATGATAGTAAGCACTGTGATTTGGCTTTCGAGATTGGAGATCATGTTTACCTCCGTGTATCTCCTATGAAAGGTACTCGTCGCTTCGGTATCAAAGGGAAGCTTGCCCCTAGATACGTGAGACCTTTCAAGATTGTCAGCAAGAGAGGCGATCTCGCCTATCAACTCGAGCTTCCTTCAAACTTTGCAAATGTTCACGATGTGTTCCATGTCTCTCAGCTCCGAAAGTGCTTCAAGACTCCTGACCGCACCGTCAACTTCGAGGACATTGAGCTTCAAGAAGATCTTTCCTATCGTGAGCACCCCGTTGCTATTCTTGAAGAGACAGAACGCAAGACTCGCAATAAGTCAATCAAATTCCTCAAAGTCAAGTGGTCACATCATTCCGGCTGTGAAGCTACCTGGGAACGTGAGGATCACCTCCATTCTGAGTACCCGGCATTCTTTCAGTCCTAGATCTCGGGACGAGATCCTTTCGTAGTGGTGGAGTGTTGTAACACCCCGGATGTAAGTTTCCCAATTTGTACTCCAGCTCTTGCCGTTTCTAGCGTTAAGTTATTTTATTTTCTCGGGTTCGGGTTTTTGTCTCCACGTGTCGTTGTCGTTGTCATGCATCTCATATCATGTCATTATGTGCATTGCATTTGCATACGTGTTCGTCTCATGCATCCGAGCATTTTCCCCGTTGTTCGTTTTGTATTCCGGCGCATCGTTCTCCTCCGGTGGTCATTTCTAGCTTTCTTTCATGTGTGGGGATTAAACATTTCCGGATTGGACCGATACTTGCCAAGCGGCCTTGGTTTACTACCGCTAGACCGCCTGTCAAGTTTCGTATCATTTGGACTTCGTTTGATACTCCAACGGTTAACCGAGGGACCGAAAAGGCCTCGTGTGTGTTGCAGCCCAACACCCCTCCAATTTGGCCCAAAACCCACCAAAACCCTCTCCATCATCTAGAGCGTTCGATCACGATCGCGTGGCTGAAAACCGCACCTCATTTGGACTCTCCTAGCTCCTCCTACCTATAAACCTAGCCTTCCCCCGAAAATTTCGGATCATTCTACCCTAAGCCTAGCCCCCCTCGTCTCTCCGCGCGCCGGACGTGTCCGGGCGCGCCGGACATTCCCGCCGCCACCAACCAGAGCTCGCCACCTGTCGCCACCGCGTCGTCCGCCGCCGCGGCCCGCGGAAGCCCGTGGCTGGCCCTCCCGCGCCGCCACCGGGCCGCGCTCC
>NC_057803.1:367009421-367051164 GCF_018294505.1 Triticum aestivum
GCCCGATGACGGCCGCCTCGCCGCTTCCTCCGGCCACCGGCGCCACCCCGCTGTCGGCCAGATCCGGCGTCCCCACGCCCGGATCCGGCGCCCGCGCCCCTCTCCAGCGAAGATCCGGCCCGGCTCCGGCAAACCCCCCCATTTCCGGCGATCCTCGATCCGTGCGCCAGCCAGATCTTTTGGGACGAGGTTGACTTTTTCCCCTCGAGTTTTTCACCAAGTCCCCGGAATTTCCTAGTCCATGTGCTCCTGTTCGTCATGCTATATCTCCGCATCCGTAGCTCCGTTTTTGGCATATAGCATATCAAAATGTCCGTCTCAGAGAGTACATCATTTTGGTCCATTGCATCATTTTCATTTGAGTTCATCTTGATGCCCGAAATGCTGTTAGAAGAGGGCTACTTGAGATAATTGTCAGATCTGCTACTCCATTTGCATATTTGTCATTTTTGCCATGATTATTGTGTGCATGATATGCCCATGAGCTCTACATATGTTTTGTTAAGGGTTTTGCCATATTTCCAGTGGTGCAACCCATGTATTTTTGTGATGTGTGTGGTGATTAGCACGAGCTTGCAAAGTGAGGCACTTGGTAGTGCTGATTTCAGAGACTTAGCAATTCCACTAAGTCCTTGGGCTGTTTATTTCATATGGCCAGATGTTCATGTTGTTTCCTAGTGATCTGTGCCTCTTTTGAGGATGATCATTAAGGATGTTTTGTTAATCTTGTAGTGCTCTATCCATCCATGTCTTTGTTTACGATTATGGAGCACCATAGATTGAGTCAATCGAGCTCTACTTTTGCTACTTTATGAATCTCGGCAGATTGTCAACTTGTTTGCAATTTTGCCGATGATGTTGTAGTTGATCCGTGCATGCTATGCTATTGTTCTTGCCATGCCTAGCTTTCATTTTGTGTATTCTTGATGTGTGTATGGTTAGGTTGTCATGACTTGCTCCGTAGTGAGTGCATCGAGCTCGTAAACATGCCTACTTGATATCTGTTTTCAGCATGCTCCAGTTTTCACTAAGTCTGAGAACTGATTATGTTTTTGCCATGTTCACATGCTTGCAATTGTATTTTCTGATCCCTTTTGGCTCAAGGTCACTAAGGGACTTTTGTTAAGCTCTTTGAGTAGCTCTATGCCATGCTTTACTTTGCCATGTTCAGGTCCCGTAGCATGTAGTTTTGTTGCTCCGAAGTGTGCTACCTGATCTGAAATTCCAGACAAGTGTTAATTTCACTAAGTCTGAGATCTGTTTGCCATTTGCATTTTTGCCATGCTTGTTTGAACCTGTTAATGGATGATTTGGCCGTAGCTCAGTGCTAGACTTTTGTTAAGCATCTTTAATGCATCCCTTCCATGTATTTTGTTGTCATGTTTGGGTGCTTTAGCATGTTCATCTCATTGCATTAAATGACTACTTGCTGTAAATCGCAGACCGGTGTCATTTGTTTTGCTTGCCATTTCCAAACCGTAACTCCGATTCTGGCGTTCTTTATATCGTTTTCAAGAGATTTCATCTCATCTTTCCAATGGCACATTTGTATTTCCAAGTTGAGTCCAGGTTCTTGCATCCCTTGTCAAATCTTGCATATGCATTCCGCATCGCATCCCGCATAGCATACCATCCTTGCATCATATTGTTTGATCCTTGCACGTGGTTGATTGTGTCCTTGTTGCTTGTTTGTCTTCTTTGGGTAGAGCCGGGAGACGAGTTCGCTAATGAGGAGCCCGTTGAGTTTGCTTTCGAGGATCCAGTCAACTCTGACAACTTTGCAGGCAAGATGATCCTACCCTCGAAATCACTACTATCTTTGCTATGCTAGATTGCTCGCTCTTTTGCTATGCCAATGCTACAATGCCTACCTTTTGCTTTCAAGCCTCCCAAATTGCCATGTCAAACCTCTAACCCACCATGTCCTAGCAAACCGTTGATTGGCTATGTTATCGCTTTGCTCAGCCCCTCTTATAGCATTGCTAGTTGTAGGTGAAGATTGGAGGCCGTTCCTTGTTGGAACATTTATTTATTTGTTGGGATATCATTATATTATCTTGTTATCTTAATGCATCTATATACTTGGTAAAGGGTGGAAGGCTTGGTCTCTCGCCTAGTGTTTTGTTCCACTCTTGCCGCCGTAGTTTCCGTCATATCGGTGTTATGTTCCCGGATTTTGCGTTCCTTACGCGGTTGGGTTATAATGGGAACCCCTTGATAGTTCGCCTTGATTAAAGCTTTTCCAGAAATGCCCAACCTTGGTTTTACCATTTGTCACCTAGCCTCTTTTTCCCTTGGGTTTCCGGAGCCTGAGGGTCATCTTATTTTAGCCCCCCCTGGGCCAGTGCTCCTCTGAGTGTTGGTCCAAACTAGAGTCCTGTGCAGCGCCCCCTCGGGGAAACTCGAGGTTTGTTTTTAGTTGTATGGAGAGCTCATCTGAGTGTGCCCTGAGAACGAGATATGTGCAGCTCCTATCGGGATTTGTCGGCACATTCGGGCGGTGTTGCTGGTCTTGTTTTAACCTGTCGAAGTGTCTTGAAGAACCGAGATACCGAGTCTGATCGGAACGTCTTGGGAGGAGGTCTATTCCTTCGTTGACCGTGAGAGCTTGTCATGGGCTAAGTTGGGACTCCCCTGCAAGGATTGAACTTTCGAAAGTCGTGCCCGTGGTTATGGGCAGATGGGAATTTGTTAATGTCCGGTTGTAGATAACTTGAACCTTAACTTAATTAAAATTAATCAACTGAGTGTGTTACCATGATGGCCTCTTCTCGGGGGAGTCCGGGAAGTGGACACGGTGTTTGAGTAATGCTTGCGCAGGTTGCTCTCTAGTTTCTCGCTCGCGCCTTGCCTTCTCTTCTCGCTCTCTTTTGCGAACAGGATAGCCACCATATATGCTAGTTGCTTGCTGCAGCTCCACTTATATTTACCTTGCCTTACCTATAAGCTTAAATAGTCTTGATCGCGAGGGTGCGAGATTGCTGAGTCCCCGTGGCTCACAGATTACTATTACACCAGATGCAGGGCCTAATGATTCCACTCTAGGTGACGCGCTCGAGCTCAAGTGGGAGTTCGACGAGGACTCTCAACGTTACTATGTTTCCTTAACTGATGATCAGTACTGGTGCCCAGTTGGGGGTGATCGGGACCGTGTCGCATGTTGGGTTATCTTTTATTTTGGCGCCGTAGTCGGGCCATGAGTGTTTGGATGATGTAATGTTATTTATGTACCTTGATTGACGTGGCGAGTGTAAGACAACTATGTTATCTCCCCTTTATTATTATATTACATGGGATGTTGTAAAGATTACCTTACTTGCGACATATGCCTTCAATGCGATTATGTCTCTAAGTCGTGCCTCGACACGTGGGAGCTATAGTCGCATCGAGGGTGTTACAGTTGTGGCCTCCTCGGCCGCGCATTCTCGTGCATCTTTAGTCACCTTCAGAACCTCCACCCCTATTTTGATTTTGATGCTACCATAGCCCCCATGCCCAGGGTTAACAAGGACAAATTGTCGGACTGGGTGGACGACCATGTGGACGCCCTGGTCACGGAGTTTGTGCCTGAAGATGACGCGGTCGTGGTGGTAGTCGGAGAAGGCAGCGCAGACGATGATGATGCAGACAATGCTAGCGACAACTCTGATGGCGGGGACAAACACAGCAAGGTCAGAGAAGGAGACAACGCTTCCGACTAACCCCACGCTCTCGTTGCCTTAACCTGTGTAAAAAGGGAAACCTCCGGGTGCTGCCCCGTGGGGTGTGAAAACATTTTGAAGGGGCTGCCTTATTATGTATGAAACAGAGTGTATGGAGCAATGGCACGCTTTTTCTGGACAAGTCTTGAGATGCACATCACGAGCCCGCGGGGCTCCCGAGCTCGGCAGTTGTCGTACCTTACCTTGGCTCTGCTGGTCTTGGGCACGCCTCGGCGTCCTGGTCTGACCTTCCTCCTGAGGCGAGCCCTAAGAGGCTCGCAAGACTCTGGGCCTCCTAAAAAGCCAGCGGATCCGTCCGAGAGGGCTTCGCGACAAGCGTACGTTGGACCACGGCAGGATGCGCACGCAAAAATCTTGCGGTGGGTGCACTCTTAGCCCTGAGGGGGTCCTATCCGGGTTGTCAGTATGCGCTTGGCGCAGTCTGCCGACCACCCCCCTCCCCACGCTCGCGGGGCACACACAAGGCAGGGGCCGAAGGCATGAGACTCAAAAATAAAGCGCACAACTAGAACGCAAGAAGTTGGCACAAACTAGAGAAAACTCCCCCCGTTTTTAGATAACACAAAAGAACTTCAAATCTCAGTCCGAACAAGCGGTGAATCGAGTTATAGAGAAAGGGGCGAAATCAAACAGCCGCATCCGGCACCTAGCCAGTCTTCTTGTCTTCTCACTAGTGCGGAGCTAAGAGCTTTCGCTGGATATGAACATAGTCATTGTGGGACAGTGTCGACGGCCAGTGCAGAGCATGGTTCTTCCACTTGGACGTGGGCGGGAGCACCCGAGGCTGAGGGGCGGCACTCCCGAGACTCCGGGGCGTGCTACCGACACGGTGCTACAACTAATGCTTATTAGTAGCATGGTTCAACTAGCGCTGCTGCTATCTAGGTATAACAGCAGCATCTGTACGTAACACACACTGCTGCTAATAGCTGCAGTGCCCTTTAACAAAGAGCTCTACTGCTACGAGCTCGATGCTGCCAAAGCCATACCCCATGCAACTGTTATTAGTTTTTGCTACAATAATCTCTAGCATATCATACACATACAAATGTAATCATAGCATATACGTACAAATAGTCATCAAATCATGTTATCATCATAATCATCATCCAACACAAAGTGGTCTCTTGTCATCATCTCGAAAATAGCGATATATGCAAGTATCGAATACTTGCAGCTACATCGTCATCCATCTAAACAATGATATACGCGAGAACTGCTATCACTATGAGTGATAGCGGAACTATGCAGTACAAGAGGCGGCGGTCATGACTCTCTCGCGCTAGCATGAACCTCAAATAACTAGCTTCTGCTTCTTGTCTGCTTTTGAAGCCATTAAGGCTGGCGCCCGAGACCCCCTCCACTATTGCCTAACACTTAGGCCACTCGTCGTACACTCCTGAAACCTTCCCTTTGTACATGACATAGCACTCCTTCTTCACCATCAAGAATCCAGGTACCTGTTAGAGATACATCTTCATCAAGAGAATTTATGATCATATGCAACAAAATATACTAAAGAAACCCGAAAAAGAAAGGGTTAGCAACTAGATGCAACATATAGTATGCAAACTAATTAACTAGAGGTATGCAGGTCATCATACCCACACTAACAAAGTAGCATTACGCATGTTCGGCAGGGACCATAGACATCACAAAGTTTCATCGCTACAGAAAGTATACGAGTTCAACCGACATATATAATCATCATTGGCTTCGTAAATCACTAGAAGTTCCATCCTTCCATATCATCAAGGATGGACCCTAGCTTCTATAATGGTGTGAGGTCATGACATTGCATGCCTATGCGAGTTCGGACATCATCTCGTGATATTGAGCCATGGTGGAACATCCCCTTATCATCTACGACTTCTTGCGTGATGATCGTCGCAATGTCCGTTTGGATGCAAAAGAAGTCATCTCTAAGTTTATAATCCGCTTCTCCATGAGATTCTACCCACTTGCGGATATGATCATTGTTTCTGGCTGTCATGCGAAGCTTTTGGTGATCCGTGCTGAACTCAATCATGAGATGGAGGAGGTAGAATCCATCTTTCTTGCTTGGTTTTGGGACATGGATGCAACAGAAGTTAGTTTTATGTGAGAAACCCAAGTTCTTGTTCCTTTGTTTCCTGATCTGCAGGTGGCCACCCCTAATGCTGAAGCGAGAGCATCATCTAGAATATTCATTATGTGGGTGTAATCCTTGTTCTCGTAGTCTCTGGTAGGGTCGAAATCCACGGCGTGGGATACTCGCGGGTAAAGAACGATAAGGACGGTGTGCCCGTCGCTGCGGAGAAAAAGACACCTCAAATTATTCTCCATATGAGCGAGAAGGAATGATTGAAATGTACAAAAGGGTTGTCCAAAATTGACTTCCCTTGGATGATATGGCAGGAGGACAATTTCCTGGTCCTTATTCTGTACCATGAAGTTTTGGAGGTACTCCCTAGCAGTTTCACACTCAAAGTCATTGAGACTCAAGAAGGACTCGTGCATGTAGTACAGATCTACCACATAGATTTGCGAGACATCTTCATGACGGAGCTCATATGTAGTTTAAAAAGGTGGAAGATTGTAAAATCGAGCAGCCTTGTCAGAAACATCTCGAAGATATGGTCAAACCGCAGGAAGAACACCTCCACTGGTCGTGTGTCGACGTAGCACTTCTCCTCGGGCAAATAAGTCGCGTATGTCGGATAACCTAGATCCTTCGAGGCTAGTAGGATTTTCTCAGTCGACGGCATATGGTTGTGCAGTCTCCTGAGATACCCTGATAGTGCCTCCAGCAGTTTCTGCGGTAGCATCGGCTCGCCCGTGACATGGAACATGGCCTCACCTTTCACGGGTACACGCTCTTCAAAATCCACTGTCTAGCTGCTATGTGCCCTGGCTTGTTTGGAGGCAGCTATCTTCCCCGGTCACTTCCTCTCCTTTTTCTTGGGAACGCCTTCCAGACCCTTCCTTAACCCCTGCCCCAGTGTTGCCGGGCTAAGCACTGTACGACCCCTGGCTAGTTGAGCCCTTGTTGAGGTGGCATCTTCAGGCGTGTCGTGTGAGGATTTCATGAAGAGAGACTTCTTGCAATCCCTGCTATGACGTTCATGCCTAGGCAGATCATCCATATCCTCATTAGCATGTTGATATCATCATCCATATGGTTGACTCATCATATCTAAGTCAACGTTGTAGGCGTTTGTATTGAGGAAACCCATTGGGTCCTCCATCTCCTCCGTCTCATCATCCATTCTCTGTTCTACGGGACTGATTACATCAGCCAGTACTATTGGACCCCCTTCATCACATCGTCCGCCACTCTCACCCAGCACTACAGCAGCTGTTAATTGTGTAGGCGGGGTGGTGATCTCCATGCATGCTTGTTGATGTATGGTTATTGGTGTGCTCTCGGCCGGATCCATACGAAGAAGATTTTTTGGCCATAGCAACACCCAACCCTTGCAACTTCCAATCCACGGTGGGGTCTTGTTGTCCTCTCCCCCTAGGCGTAATGGAGGAGGCAAATCGTCGTGCCCCGATGTCACACTCGACAAGGTAACCCAGAAGTGCCCAGCGGGCATCGGCTGGCTGTGGAACGTGAGATCCATGGGCTTCGTTATCACCCCCTTTCCCGCGTCCACCTTCTTGCGTTTGATCAAGTAGAGTACGGTGCATGGGTTTTGTCGGCATGCAAACACATGTCTGCGGTGTAAAACATCGGAAAGGCAATGGAAATGGAATATTCTAGTTATATATGTTCGTGCGACATGTAATTACCATGAGGGCGTCGAGATCAGCCAATGACGAAGGCCCGCTTAGCGCGCCAGAGACTAAGGGCGGGCTGCTATGAGTGGGTGCGGGTGCGGGTGCAGGTGCGAGAGGAGGCTCGGTTGCGTGAGAATGTGATGGTGCGGTGGTGTTGTTGTTCACGGAGTTGCTTGGGACGAAACTGGGCAACAGGAAATCATGTACCGTCTTGTTTGGATTTTCCTTTATCCAGTTGATGATAGCCGGGACCAAGTTTGTAGCAAAATCATTTCTACAGGCAGTTACAGCTGCATTGACTGCCTGCTGTAGCAACTCATTTTTCTCCTCAGCTGTTCAAGTCCTCAGTTGCTTTTTTCTCCAACGCAAGCTGCACCTTCTCGTTGATGTCAACCTAACTAAACTTCTTCTTCTGCTTCTTGGCCTTCGGGCCCTCATTGTAAAACAGCTTGCACATGGCGCCGTCTCCGGCGCCGTGCACACGTACATATTGCGGCCGCGGCCCAAAGGGAGTCCCTTAAGTTCGTTCAAGGCCCGGTTGAGAGGGGTGTCCCACTTGGGCATCATCAATGAAGTAGGGTTTTCGACTGCAAGCTGGTGTTGCTTCTCCTGCAGAAGGAACATGAACCGTTTATGAATGTGTAGTCGACTTGATCTGGAGCTAAATGCAATCTGGTAAAAGAATAATTACCAGTAGTCTAATCAATCTCCTAGTAATCTGGTCCGTGTAAAAAACTTTCTGTTCCTTGTCCCACTTGTAGCGGGCCCTGATGAAGTCACGCTCCAAGGGGTTGGTGAATTTCGCGAAGGGGTCTAGGAGACCTGCGGCTTCATGTTTTGTGTCCTCCTTATCAAGATGGGCCTTTCACCGAGGTAGCCATGGCTTTCGAGGCAATGCTTCCCCGTGTTCCTTTGCTGAAGGCTCTTGAATTTCGCAGCCTTAGCCTTTGCTGCCTTGGTATCACAAGTGTCCTTGAACTTTACGAAGTCCTCTTCTGTAAGTGTCGGATTTTCCTCCAGAATCTTGGACAGGCCTCAGCCTCAATAGCTCATTTCACCCTCCCTTTCCAGGAGGCGAAATCGAGGCCAACCCACAAACCTTGAGTGTGCTTAGCAGACAAAAAGTCGAGGTACTCTTGTTCACCCTCATAATCCATCTCGTCTGCATCTTGCTCAGAAGGCCTGGTTTCTTCGTTGTCCCACATGATTCCTATGATTAAGTCTCCTCATTTAATTCTAAAACTATGAAAAAAAGGGAAATGACATAAAAAAGATCTGTGTTTGCCGGAATGCCATTTCCCAGCAACTCCCTGTACTTTATATGTCTACTATCTAGCACAAGCCATGCCAAAATTCACAGCAAATTTCGGCATGACCTTTGCTAAAAAATGGACATATCGAGCTCCTGAAATCCACCAGAATGAAAATGAATCAACATTCCGGCGTAACATAGGCCACTCGGATCATTTACCCTGCACATAATCATCATTTTCCAAATATGACATGTCCAAAACATCGCATGTGAAGATGACATGTCCAAATTCCAAATATGACATGTCCAAAACATCACATGTCCACTTCAAATTTGCATATAAAAGGAAGAAAATATAGAACTTGAAGAAAAATGCAAGAAGTCATTTTTCTTCACAATATTTGATAGTAAATTCAGCCTTCCTAAATTTGCTTTAACAAGGGATGTTGATTTGGACAATTGCTTAAACTAATTATCTTTTTTTAATGCTAATTCTAATTAACTAACTAGCACTATAAAATTTAAATAGCACCAATTACTTAAACTAAAAAATGCGAGAAACCTATATAATCAATTCTGTGTTTTCTTTGAACTACAATTGCTTAACCCTAAATTTCTGTCCTATTTTGAAACCTATGGTTCATAAAAACCTTGCTAAATTCATAACTAAATAGATAACCTAATTAACTTACTGCTCTAACTAAAACCTAAGTAAATTAACCAAATAGCTCTAGCTAGCAGAGGGAGGAGGAGCGGTGGGGGGCTTACTGCGGGTGCATGGGCGAGGAGGAAGGCCGAGGTTGGCACGGGAGGAAGCAGAGGAGGGAGGCGTGATGCATAGGGGTCGGTGCCATGCTCGGGGCGAGCGCCGGGACTAGGGCGACCGCGAGGACGGGGGCGAGCGCTGGGGTCAGAGCCGGAGCCGGGGTCGGGGCCGGGGTCGAGGCGAGCGGCGGGGTTGGGGGCGAGAGCAAGGGTGCGGCGAGGGCAGGGCTCCGACGGTGCGACGGGGGAAGAGAGAGTGGGGATTTAGGGGGAAAAGAGGATGGAAGAAGCAGACAGAGTGAGGATTTTGGGGGTTAAGTGGACGTAGCAGTAACCTGTTTAGAACAAACGTGCTATACCCAAGTTAGCTATAGCACTTTTATGCAGACAACGCTACTGCTATTACAGGTAGCTATTGCGGTTTTATATGGAAAGCGCTACTGCTACCTTGACTAGTTGTAGCTCTTTTTCAGAAAAGCGCTACTGCTATAACCAATACCTATAGCAGTTTTCCTATTTGTTTCTTCTATATTCATTTCCTTTATTTTCTCTCACTTTTCTTTTCCTTTTTTCGGGAGCAGTGAACGAAGGGAAGGTGCTACAATGTATATAACTAAGGCAATATATAATGCCTCATTTGACGGTTAAGTATGTGTACAAAATAGGAACATATATATTACATCATTTGACCCATGGATAATGGCTAAGTGTGAACACAAAATAGGAACATATATGTTACATCATTTGACCAATAACATACGGTTCCTCAGCTTTGTCATTTTTGTTTTTGAGTGAGCTTATTTCCCTTCTTGTTCGTTGAAGAATAATTGAGCCCCTCATTTTGACTTTTCCTTTTCCATGGAGTATGATGTTTCTTAGGTAATGTAGTATTGATTCTTCTTTTGACGTATACTTCATCGTCATCGTCCTCTTTCCTCATTGTGTTGTCGTGCTGGTCGTAGTCTTCCGCGTTGGTGACTACATCCATTCCAATGATGATCCTTTTGCCTCTCCTCATGACAACATGGCTGGGATTGCACGAGTCGGTTATGAAGAATCATTGTGTCACGTGCTTAGAGTGTACCCATGGCTCGTTTTTTGCGATAGCATTCACGGTAGAGCTCTTGGCGTTGGGTATAGTCATGGTAGTGAAATACCGGTTTTCTCTTTCGACATTCTTAGCCCATCTGACACGGGACATCTTCGCATGGTGCTGTCCAGAGTAGTCAAGCTCCCATATCTCCTCGACCCTCCCATAAAATCTCTCAGTTGCACCATTGTCGCTGCCTGTCATGCATTCCATCGTCACCCCTGAGTTCTGGTCATCACTGTCCATATCTTTGGCCTCCATGTAGAACATGTATCCGTTGATATCGTATGCCTGATAGGTATTAAGGTTGGGTGAGGGGCCATGTGCTAAGGCGTATACGAGCAGGAAAGTGGAGTTGTGCTCTCTAGTAACTTCAGTGTCTGTCCTTCATACCCCCCGGTCACGATGCTTCTTTGCGATAATTTCTTTGTTCAGTGCCACGAAAGGATCTACCTTGTCTAGGTGTTGTAGCACTACCATGTTTACTCTCACAAAGTCGTTGCATCGATCTGAGTATGCCACGTGCATTTCCCTATGACCATTGGAGTGACCTTCTCCTTCGAGCCTCCCATAGTGCTTGTTAACGGGAAAACCAACACCAACACCAGGCGGCTGGTCTGCGCCATATAGAAAATTCTCGCAGAAAGAGATGCACTCTTTTGTCAGGTAGCCCTGGATGATTCTTCCATCCGGACAGGACATGTTACAAATGAATCCTTTGATGATCCCATTCATCCTCTCAAGCGGCATCATGTTGTGCAGGAATGAAGGCCCCAGGTCTATTATGTCGTCCACAATATGTACACACAGATGCACCATAACGTCAAAGAATGTGGGTGGGAAGTACATCTCAAGCTCATTTAGTATCACAACAATATATTCATGTAGCCTTCGGAGTTACTTCACACTGATCGACTTTTGAGAGATGACGTTGAAAAAGTTGCAGAGACCAATAAGCGTGTCGCGGACATGCTTGTCCATTATCCCTCTAAGGGCAACAGGTAGTATCTGTGTCATCATCACATGACAGTTCATGGGACTTCATCCCGCTAATCCTTTTCTTGTTTGTGTCTAGATATCTACTTATCTTGCCACAGTAATCAGAACTGACTTTGACTCCGGTAAGGCACTTAAAGAATTGATCGATCTCAGCCTAACTTAAGGTGAAGCAAGAAGTGGAGAAATAATCCTCTTCCTTTACTTTCTTGCCCTTCTTCTCCCGCGCCTATATCTCCATCTCTGTCTCATCTATGTTTTTACGGGGTGGCATGTGTAGATCTTCCTTGGTATTCAAATCTTGCATGTCTTTTCTTTCCATCGGCCCATCCTTGGTCTTATGCGGCATGTTCATCAGTGTCACGAGCAAGCTCTCAAGGACATTCTTACATATATGCATTTGATCAAGGCAATGAGGTGTGTCGAGTTTGTGCCAGTACTCCAAGTCCTTTTTCATTGTCATTCCCAGCATGGGGCACTGTTCCCAGTTTTTTGACAGCTCGACGATTACGGTGCCGCTCTGCTTACGTGGAGGTCCTCGATGTTCAGCGTGACCATTGAATAGATCTCCACAGTTTCTCCACGGGTCGTCCTGATCGAGCCATCTTCGATGCCCCATGTACATGATTTTCGCAGGCCGGCCATCTTTCCTTGATGTTAGCTGCTAAGACGTCGTATCATCCATGCACTGCGTGCATCCGCAATATCCATGGCACACCTGGCATGCGACATATTCGTAACCGAGATAGTTGTGCACCGTCGTGATCAGCGCGGCTCTCATGTAGAAATACTCACCTTTGCTGGCATCCCATGTCTTGGCCGGTGTTTTCCATAACGTATCTAACTCCTCTTGAAGTAGCCCCAGATACAGATAATATTATTTCCTAGTTGTTTTGGCCCTTGAAGCGGCATGCTCATGCACAACTAGGGGGAGGTTGTACATCCATACAAACATGGGCCATGTGCTATGGTCGGTGTTCTGGTTGCCAAATGGATTCATGCCATCGGTACACGCGTCAAGCATAATGTTCCTTGCATCACATTCCAGATACCGATAGAAGCCGTTCAATGCTCTCTACTGGCTTCCATCCTTGACGAGTCTGAACTTTGAATCACCTCCATCGTCGGGCTTCTTCCTCTCCGCGTGCCAGTGCATGAGCTTTGCTTCCTTGGGATCTATGTAATACCGCTGGAGACGGGGAGTGATTGGTAAGTACCTGTCACATCCTAGTTAGCCATGCATTAGAGTGTTGCATCATGTTTACTCTTTCATCAGAAACCTGAAATGGGGATGACAGAACCCCCAGTACCCTCTGAAACCAATTAGGGTTTACTAAAAACTTTTTCAATGAACCTGAAATGCCCTTCTAAAATGCCCATCATTTTTTGTCTTGGTTCAGAACCTCTGCCAAAAGTGATGCACATTTTCCTAGGCCATCTTAGGGTTTTTGAATTAAATCATAAATATTTGAATTTGGGCATTTAAAATTATATAAAATATTTAAATGCTCAAATATCTCCAAACTAAAATGTTTCATGTTGGAAATAATCCAACTATGGACCAGGAGTAGTTTGGTGATTTTAGGAGTTGCCTAAGTATTTTATTTAATTCAACAAAGTTGCAGAAGTATTAAAAAAAACAGAAACGAAAAGAAATGGAAAAACTTACCTGACGCCTGCTTCCGGCCCACCTGCCGGCCCAGCCCAGCGCCGCTCCAGCGAGCTGCTTGCCGGCCAGGCAGGCAGGCAGGTGCCCGACGGCGACCGCAGCGCGCGCCACGCACCTGCTCGCCGCCTCGCCGCTCCCCGTGCCCGGTGACGTCGTGGATCAGCCTCCCTCGCTCCCCCGAACCCCCCAGACACCCCCTCCTCTCTCCAGCTCCTCCCCCTCGCGCTCCCCCGCCATGACCGACGCCACCATCGCCGTGCCTTCGTCGTAGCCGTGCTTCCCGCCACCCGTGCGTCCTCTCATCGTGTCCAGGAGCTCCGCCGCTGTCCACTCCATCGAGCAAGCCGAGCCCCGAGCGCTCGCAACGCCCGAGTCCACAGCAACGACCTCGCCCGAACCGCCGTCGCCGGAGATCCCCTTCAACGCCGTCGTCGCTCCGGTCCATCTCCGGCCGCACCAAGGGCTTCGTCGCACTCACTGTGAGCTTAGCCATCTTTCCCCCCTCCTTTTCTTGCTCCCGAGCCGTGTAGCGACCTCCCGGAGCTCAACCGCACCCACCGCCGTGGAGCTCATCGCCGACGTGCTCCCGGTCACCCTCCGACCACTCCACGGTGTCCATCATACTCACCGTGTCACGTAGCACCTAGCTAGCTACTCCCTGCGCCTCACTGACCCCTGTAGCGTCAAGTTCGTCTTCGGCCGAACCCCGGTGGCCGCCAAAGTCGTCGCCGGCGCCAACTCCGGCCACCCTGACCCCAACGGACTCCACCAAGAGCTGCGGCTCGTCCTCAGCTCCACTCCGGTGGTCTCCGCGACCCATTTGGTGGCCGAAATAGCCAAAACCACTTCCGCCGCCGCGTCGGGCCCACCGGCGGCTAAACGCCGGTGCAGCCGACCCGGGTTTGACCACGGGTGGGCCCTGGTTGACTCCCCTGAGTCAATGACAGGTGGGGCCCAGCCCTGTTAATTAAACAGGTTTAGTTTTATTTAAACTTTAATTAAATTAATCACCCTGACACGCGGGACCCACTGCCAGGTTTGACCTGGACATGTTCCATTGACCTGCTGACGTCACACTGACGTCAGGCTGACGCAATAATTGATTTTCTGGAATTAATCTAATATAGGAAATTCCAGAATATAGTTTAAACTTTAAAAATTCATAACTTTTATTCTGTAACTCCAAATCAGACAAATTATATATGAAAAATGATCAGAAAAATCCAATCTATCCATCTGTACTATTTTCATGCATGATTAAACAAGTTAACCTGATGTTTAATACAGAACAAGGAAAAACACTTTAAAGGGCCATGTTTGAGTTTGAAATTTGAATCTTTGATTCAAATTGGTTCAAACCCTTCTGGTCTTAGTTGCATTAGCCCAACACACTCATATTGCTATGTTTCATGCATGCATCATATTGATGCACATTGTTTGGTGATGGTTGTGTATCGGTGTTCTTTGCGGCAGGTTCTGCCTCCGAGGAGTATCGTGATTACCCTAACGAAGAACCGTATCAGTGCATCGAACCATCAGGCAAGCAACCAACCATTTGGTCATATCGATACAATCACCTGTTCTCGCTCCTGCTCTCTTTCACTGCATTAAGACAACGTGTTTCAAACTGCTGTGTGCTACGGTAGTTGAACCCACTTCCTCTGCATGACCTGTCATTGCCACAGTAACTAGATGAAACCCACTAGCATGTGTAGGAGTTGATTGAGCCATATGTATGTGTTGTTCCTACCTTGCTATGCCTGCTACGCTTAGAGTCATGTCAGGTCTGGTTCATCTGGGTGATGGGCTAGAGTGAAATGATTATGTCGGTAATGAGAGTGGTGTGGTGAACACGATTTGGTAAAGGTATCGATGAGAGGCCATGTAGGAGTACATGGTGGGTTGTTTCATTGAAGCTGACCTTAAGCACTGAGATCTGTATGTGTGATTTAAGAATCAGCTACTACCATGCATTGGGCCCGAAACCAATGGACCCTCTCGGCTTCTTATTCACCCTAGTTCTCCGTCCAGGAGTTGCAAGTAGTTTCTGGTGTTTGTAGCCTACTGGAGGCCGTGGACAGCGCTGACCGTAGGGGTGGGCTGTGATGCGGTAGGTACGTGGCCGGGTGTACCGAATACCCATTAGGTATCTCGGGAACCCTGTTCACATCGTTCGGGGCCGTATGGGAAACCTCGGCCGGACTCCCTACGGATGGAACCTGGATAGGCGATAAACCTGGACTGGAGGCTTAGGTGATTAGGTAGGTCGTGGCCGACACCCACGTTGGGCTTCCGCTTGAAGGTTGCCGAGTACATGTTGTGTAAACGACGGTAAGTGGTGAGAGCGTGTATGAAGAAGTACACCCCTGCAGGGTTATCATGATCTATTCGAATAGCCGCGTCCGCGGTAAAGGACTACTTGGTTGCCTATACAGTTCATAGACAAGTAAACGGAAACTACTAAAAGACTCAAGATAAGTGTGAGTGCCGAGGAGGGCTCTTCCGCAGGAAGACGGAGGTGAATCCTCGGTAGTGTATTGAAGTGGTGAGTAGCGGACTCGTGTGCGCAAACCATTTCAAGTTGGAGTCTCGTAGGTTAGCCTAGCCAATAGTCAAAGCTGGCTTGCTGCAATAACTCCACCAACCCTTCTTGATAATATGCATGTATGTAGGATCTGATGTAAGTCTTGCTGAGTACCTTTGTACTCATGTTGCTATAATTTACATTTTTACAGAAGACGCTGCAACCCCTTCTGATGGGTTCTACGTAGACGTTGACATCAATGAGTAGGCTAAGGCCCAGGTGGTGATCCTGAGCTTGTGAAGGACCTCGTAGTATAGCTAGGCTTTCCAAGCCTCTTCTATTTTTCTAGTTGTCTGTACTCAAACAAGTTACTTCTGCTGCTAGTTTGTATGACTGTACGACTTGAATGCTGGGTCGTGTGACCCGTACCTTTGTGTATGTTATGTATGGCTCTCTGAGCCTTAAATAAAGTACTTGTGTCGTAGAGTCATGTTGTGATGCCTTGTTGTATTTGCACATATCGAGCATATTGTGTGTATGATTGAAATGCTTGGTATGTGTGGGATCTGACTATCTAGTTGTTTATCTTTAGTAGCCTCTCTTACCGGGAAATGTCTCCTAGTGTTACCGATGAGCCATGGTAGCTTGCTACTGCTCTGGAACACTTAGGCTGGCCGGCATGTGTCCTTCTTCGTTCCGGTGTCTGTCCCTTCGGGGAAATGTCACGCATTGAGTATCGGAGTCCTGTTAGCCAGCTACAGCCCGGTTTACCGGAGTCCTGCTAGCCCAGTGCTATAGCCCGGACCCACTTGTTGATGACCGACACGTTCGAAGCTGGGTCATGGATGCCTGTCCCTGTAAGTCTGTGCCACTTTGGGTTTACGACTAGTCATGTCAGCCTGGGCTCCTTATCATATGGATGCTAGCGACACTATCATATACGTGAGCCAAAAGGCGCAAACGGTCCCGGGCAAAGGTAAGGCGACACCCGTGGGGATACCGTGCGTGAGGCCACAAAGTGATATGAGGTGTTACTGGCTAGATCGATGTGACATCGAGTCGGGGTCCTGACAGCGTTGGCATCAGAGCCGGACTGCCTGTAGGTTCTCCAAGCCAAACTGGTCGATGTTGAGTCTAGAAATTCTTTAGTTATATGTAGGGGAATTGTTTGTGGGTGGAACGTAAGGCTCTTTTTACTCCTTTATCTTATGACATTCTGATCTGAGTCAGTCTATTCTTCCACCGGAGGTTAAGGAATTAGGATCTATTCTCTCTATCAGGATCACGTGTTACTAATCAGTAGTACCTTATAGGGTTGATGGATACAAGCCTAGTTCAGTTCTACTACCACGTTATGTTGTTAGGATGGATTCAGAACTTTGATATGATGATCTTGAGTGTGTATGAAATCCTTTGTCAAATGTCTCAAAATCCTTCTTGAGCATTTACAGCTGTTATGCTGCCGAAATTTTGCTAGAAATTCTAATGCCTTTGCATTATGATTGTGCTTTCAGATGGCCACTCGCGACCTCAATCAAGTGGTTCGCCTGACTCGATGCCTAGATGTACCCGGCCATACTGCCATGTTGGTCAGGGTAATGACTGAGGCTGGATACCGTTGGTATCCTGAGTACACGGTCGAAGAGCAATTCCGAGACTTTAATCAAAGCTAGTATCTCTGCACTGTCAGGATATTTCCATCTTATCCTGGGTCCACCGAGCCCCTTCACTGCTCCTATGGACTCGGGGTTACTATTGAGATGGCTGTGCAGGACGCCGCCTACTCTATGATGACCATCATGCGAGTCAGGTCTGGCCTATCTCGGGACTCTGATTTCCGGTATATGCCAGGATCACTTCCGGGAGCACAAGGGTATCTCCAGGCTATCTATGCTGACCCTACCTAGGAGGATTCACGGACTCGCACCACTGCTGAGATGCTCGAGGATAAGGACCGTGAAAATCGGGCCTTGAGGTTAGAGCTCTTCAATACCCGTGCTGACCACTGGGCCACATTGACTCGGTTTGCACCGGCGGTGCAAGCTGGATATTCGGATATGCGCGATCTCTATCCTGTGAGATCTGCTCTGCCAGACGTGATGGGTTGGCGTGATGTAGGAGGCATCACCCCACCTCGTGGTCCCCGCAGGCCACCGTCTGTTGGTCCAAGACCTCATCCTAGCCCCTATGGTCCACAAGCTCCGCGAGATCGTCTGTTTCCGGATGATCATGTTGAGCTTCCAGGCTATGGAGGTGACTTCTACGAGGACTACTACGGATCGGTCTGAGTTAGTGGTAGTATCACTAGTTCGTGTTAGCTGTGTCGTTTATCGTCCTGCGTGACTCGTGGGATATGACCTAGCTATATCGCCTTCCGGAGGTGTAGAAAAATAATGTATAGGAGCTGGGAATGCCTCCGATGAGATGTAATCCTCTTTTCACCGTAATAGTACTTTGTTTGGTCTTGTACTAAACCCTGTATGGTGTGTATGACGATGGAATAAAGAAGCAGTTTCTGTATCTACCATGTCATATGGATGATCATCTTGCATTCCGAGTTATTCCTTACATTCTGTATCCTATGTCGGAATTTTATCATCCTAACTAAATCATTGTCTTGTTTACCTAGGATGGTCAACACGCGCACTAACCCTGCTCCTCAAGAGCAGGCCGAAGGCAGTGAAGTCAGGAATGCAAATCTGCCTCATCCTCCTTCCCTAGCCGAGGTTATGATGGAAGCCGAAAGAAACAAGCGGGAGACCAACCGTTTGTTGGAGCGTATTGAACAGAACACAGCACACCATCAGAGGACTAACGTGGTGTCACTCAGTGATTTTATCAAGTTACATCCACCCACGTTCCACCACTCCGTCGAGCCTCTCGACGCTGATGACTAGCTTCGCAGTATCTCCCACAAGCTGCGTTCCGCGCTGGTAGCTGAGGCTGACAAGGTCACCTTTGCTGCATATCATCTTGAAGGCCCCGCCAGTCTATGGTGGGAGAATTATGGAGCTATGCGCCCAGCGGGCCATGTCACTACTTGGGCTGAATTCAGCGAGGCTTTCCGTGAACATCACATTCCGGAGGGTCTCATGGACCGTAAACGTGAGGAATTTTGCAGTTTCTCTCAGGGCCGACTCTCTGTGGATGCTTACAGCAGGGAGTTCGGTAACCTCGCACGATATGCAACTGAGGAAGTTTCTACTGATGCCAAGAAGCAAGCAAGGTTCCGTAAGGGACTTAGTCCTGAGCTTCGCCGCGACCTCCGTCTGCATGAGTGCACATCTTTTCAGAAACTTGTTAACAAGGCCATCAGTGCTGAGACTGGTCAGACTGATTATGACGCAACACGCAAGCATGGCCGTGACATGGGTTCCTCATCCGGTGTGGGTCCTCAGAAGCGCCGCGTGTGGGTGCCCAACACTGCCCTGCCACCTAGGTTCACACCGAGGCCATCCTTCCAGGCGCCTCGCCCCGTTCAACAGTCTGCACCAGCCAAGCCCTATGGGGGTCCAACCAACAATGCTCCTCCACGTACCAGTTCCATGACTTGTTTCAAGTGTGGGGAATCTGGCCACTATATGCGTGAGTGTCCCCAGACCAACCCCAACCAATCTGCTAAAGCTGTTAGCCGTGGCAAGCCGACAGGGAAAGTGTTCCACGCCAAGCCGGCCACCGCTACACGTGGCCATGTCAACTGTATCTCTGCCGAAGAAGCTCAAGAGGATCCCAACGTCGTTCTCGGTACGCTCCTTGTTAATTGCCACCGGCATCTGTTCTTTTCGATACAGGAGCCTCTCATTCATTTATATCCGAGAACTATGCTCGTTTGCATAACACCGCATTCTGTGACATGCCATCCACTATGGAAATTTCTACTCCCGGTTCTAGATGGCAGACCTCCAGGGTAAGTTATGGAAATGAAATCCAAGTCGACAGACTTGTTTTCCTTGCATCTTTGATAGCTCTCAAATTTTCAGATATTAATATCATTTTGGGTATGGACTCGATGTCAGCTCATCATGCCAAAATTGATTGCTTCTCTAGGACTGTCCAACTCACTCATCCTTCGGGCAAGATAGTCAATGTCTTGACCCGGTTAGTCGAGTGACAATTATATTCTCTTAACGCCAGCCCTTTGCCAGACCTTGAGGACGTTCCGGTAGTCCGTGGTGTTCCACCTGACAGGGATGTTGAGTTTGTAATAGACCTCATCCCAGGAACCGTTCCGATTGCTATAAGACCCTATAAGATGGCACCACTAGAACTAGCCGAGCTTAAGAAACAACTCGATGAGTCCTTGAAAAAGGGTTTCATCCGAACTAGTTCATCTCCGTGGGCTTGCCCCGTCCTATTCGTCAAGAAGAAGGATGGTACGGACCGGATGGTTGTAGATTATCGACCTGTCAATTTGGTCACAATCAAGAACAAATATCCGCTCCCCAGGATCAACGACCTGTATGATCAGCTCGCTGGATCCTCAGTCTTCTGCAAGATGGATTTGAGGTTGGGCTACCATCAAATCAAAATCAGAAACGGGGACATTCCCAAAACGGCCTTTGTTACTCGTTATGGCCAATATGAGTACACCGTCATGTCCTTCGGTTTAACCAACGCTCCAGCCACCTTTTCTCGGTTAATGAACTCAATCTTCATGGAGTATTTGGATAAATTCGTCGTAGTTTATCTCGATGATATACTCATCTACTCCAATAACGAGGAGGAACATGCCGAACATCTAAGGCTAGTGTTGAAGAAACTTCGAGAGCATCGCCTTTATGCCAAATTTTCTAAATGTGAATTCTGGTTGTCGGAAGTGACCTATCTGGGTCATGTAATATCTAGTAAAGGTATTGTTGTTAACCCTGAGCGAGTTCAAGCCATCCTTAATTGGACTCCACCTGAATCGGTCAAGCAAGTTCGGAGTTTTCTGGGCTTAGCGAGCTATTGTCGTCGCTTTGTCGAGAACTTCTCCAAAGTTGCTAAACCTCTAACCGAACTCCTCAAGAAAGATAAAAAGTTCGAATGGACTCCACAATGTGAGCATAGCTTTCAGGAACTGAAAAGACGCCTGACTTCTGCTCCCGTACTGGTACCGCCAGACTTCTCTAAGGACTTTGTTATCTACTGCGACGCCTCGCGACAAGGATTAGGTTGCATTCTCATGCAAGATCGACATGTAATTGCTTACGCTTCACGGCAATTGCACCCACATGAGGAGAATTATCCTACTCATGATCTAGAGCTTGCAGCCGTAGTCTATGCACATAAGACCTGGCGACATTACCTCCTTGGTAACCGTAGCGAAATATTCACTGATCACCAAAGTGTGAAGTACATTTTCACCCAACCGGATTTGAATCTCAGGCAAAGACGTTGGGTTGAGTTGATCACAGATTTCGACTTAGGAATAACTTACACCCCAGGGAAAGCCAACGTCATGGCTGATGCGCTAAGTCGTAAATCTTATTGTAACAACCTAATGTTACAACAAAGTCAACTGCTTCTCCATGAGGAATTTCGGAAGCTTAACCTTCACATTGTTCCTCAAGGTTTTCTTTCCACCTTGGTGGCGAAACCTACCCTTACGGACCAGATCGTCAAGGCACAGAAGGTAGATCCGGGAATCTCCCGCATCAAGAGAAACATCAAGAAAGGAATTGCGAATTGTTTCTCCATTAATGATCAAGGGGTCGTATACTTCGGGAATCGACTAGTGGTTCCCAAAGTGCGAAACCTGAGGCGATTGATCCTTAAGGAGGCTCATGAATCTCCTCTCACCATTCATCCCGGTAGTACTAAGATGTATTAGGACCTATGCCAGAGGTTCTGGTGGACTAGGATGAAGAGAGAAATTGCTCAGTATATTGCTAATTGCGACGTCTGTCGTCGTGTAAAAGCAGAGCATCAACGGCCTGCTGGCACCCTTCAACCCTTAGTTATTCCTGAATGGAAATGGGATAAAATTGGTATGGATTTCATTACCGGTTTTCCCAGGACCAAGAGAGGGAATAATGCTATCTTCGTCGTTGTCGATCGTCTTTCCAAAGTAGCCCATTTCCTACCTGTTCGTGAGAGTATAACCGCTAGTCAATTGGCAGACTTATACATCTCCCGGATAGTGTCTCTCCATGGTGTTCCTTTGGAAATTAACTCGGATCGAGGAAGTCTTTTCACCTCTCGATTTTGGGAAAGTTTCCAAAATGCTATGGGAACCCGTCTCTCCTTTAGCACCGCTTTCCACCCTCAGTCGAGTGGTCAAGTGGAACGCGTCAACCAGATTCTAGAAGACATGCTTCGAGCCTCTGTTATCTCATTCGGAATGGATTGGGAGAAGTGCCTTCCATTTGCCGAATTCGCTTACAACAACAGCTATCAATCTAGCTTGGGTAAAGCCCCTTTTGAAGTTCTCTATGGACGACGGTGTGGAACACCCCTTAACTGGTCAGAGACCGGGGAAAGACAATTCTTTGGCCTGGATATGATTCAGGAAGCAGAAGAGCAAGTTTGCATCGTTCGTGAAAAGTTGAAAACAGCCCAATCTCGTCAAAAGAGTCAATATGACCGAAAACATAAGGCTATGACTTTCGAGGTTGATGAGAAGGCTTATCTTCGGGTTACCCCTCTGAAGGGAACCCATCGTTTCGGTATCAAAGGCAAATTGGCTCCTCGTTACATTGGACCTTTTCGCATTCTCGCTAAACGAGGAGAAGTTGCCTACCAGTTGGAACTACCTCCGCACCTCTCTAGAGTCCACGATGTCTTCCATGTTTCCCAACTCAGGCGATGCTTCTCGGATCCTATCCGTGGAGTGGACCACGAAACGCTTGATCTCCAAGATAATCTTACATATCGAGAGTACCCCATTCGTATCCTCGATCAGGCCGAGCGTACCACTCGACGTCATAATATCAAGTTTCTCAAAGTACAATGGTCGCACCATTCTGAGGATGAAGCAACTTGGGAAAGGGAGGATCATCTTCGACTTGAGTATCCCGCCTTCTTTCCGGAGGAACCCAAATCTCGGGACGAGATTCTTTTGAGTGGGGGTGAGTTGTCACATCCTAGTTAGCCATGCATTAGAGTGTTGCATCATGTTTACTCTTTCATCAGAAACCTGAAATGGGGATGACAGAACCCCCAGTCCCCTCTGAAACCAATTAGGGTTTACTAAAAACTTTTTCAATGAACCTGAAATGCCCTTCTAAAATGCCCATCATTTTTTGTCTTGGTTCAGAACCTCTGCCAAAAGTGATGCACATTTTCCTAGGCCATCTTAGGGTTTTTGAATTAAATCATAAATATTTGAATTTGGGCATTTAAAATTATATAAAATATTTAAATGCTCAAATATCTCCAAACTAAAATGTTTCATGTTGGAAATAATCCAACTATGGACCAGGAGTAGTTTGGTGATTTTAGGAGTTGCCTAAGTATTTTATTTAATTCAACAAAGTTGCAGAAGTATTAAAAAAACAGAAACGGAAAGAAATGGAAAAACTTACCTGACGCCTGCTTCCGGCCCACCTGCCGGCCCAGCCCAGTGCCGCTCTAGCGAGCTGCTTGCCGGCCAGGCAGGCAGGCAGGTGCCCGACGGCGACCGCAGCGCGCGCCACGCACCTGCTCGCCGCCTCGCCGCTCCCCGCGCCCGGTGACGTCGTGGATCAGCCTCCCTCGCTCCCCCGAACCCCCCAGACACCCCCTCCTCTCTCCAGCTCCTCCCCCTCGCGCTCCCCCGCCATGACCGACGCCACCATCGCCGTACCTTCGTCGTAGCCGTGCTTCCCGCCGCCTGTGCGTCCTCTCATCGTGTCCAGGAGCTCCGCCGCTGTCCACTCCATCGAGCAAGCCGAGCCCCGAGCGCTCACAACGCCCGAGTCCACCGCAACGACCTCGCCCGAACCGCCATCGCCGGAGATCCCCTTCAACGCCGTCGTCGCTCCGGTCCATCTCCGGCCGCACCAAGGGCTTCGTCGCACTCACTGTGAGCTTAGCCATCTTTCCCCCCTCCTTTCCTTGCTCCCGAGCCGTGTAGCGACCTCCCGGAGCTCAACCGCACCCACCGCCGTGGAGCTCGTCGCCGACGTGCTCCCTGTCACCCTCCGACCACTCCACGGTGTCCATCATACTCACCGTGTCACGTAGCACCTAGCTAGCTACTCCCCGCGCCTCACTGACCCCTCTAGCGTCAAGTTCGTCTTCGGCCGAACCCCGGTGGCCGCCAAAGTCGTCGTCGGCGCCAACTCCGGCCACCCCGACCCCAACGGACTCCACCAAGAGCTGCGGCTCGTCCTCAGCTCCACTCCAGTGGTCTCCGCGACCCATTTGGTGGCCGAAACAGCCAAAACCACTTCCGCCGCCGCGTCGGGCCCGCCGGCGGCTAAACGCCGGTGCAGCCGACCCGGGTTTGACCACGGGTGGGCCCTGGTTGACTCCCCTGAGTCAATGACAGGTGGGGCCCAGCCCTGTTAATTAAACAGGTTTAGTTTTATTTAAACTTTAATTAAATTAATCACCCTGACACGCGGGACCCACTGTCAGGTTTGACCTGGACATGTTTCGTTGACCTGCTGACGTCACACTGACGTCAGGCTGACGCAATAATTGATTTTCTGGAATTAATCTAATATAGGAAATTCCATAATATAGTTTAAACTTTAAAAATTCATAACTTTTATTCTGTAACTCCAAATCAGACAAATTATATATGAAAAATGATCAGAAAAATCCAATCTATCCATCTGTACTATTTTCATGCATGATTAAACAAGTTAACCTGATGTTTAATACAGAACAAGGAAAAACACTTTAAAGGGCCATGTTTGAGTTTGAAATTTGAATCTTTGATTCAAATTGGTTCAAACCCTTCTGGTCTTAGTTGCATTAGCCCAACACACTCATATTGCTATGTTTCATGCATGCATCATATTGATGCACATTGTTTGGTGATGGTTGTGTATCGGTGTTCTTTGCGGCAGGTTCTGCCTCCGAGGAGTATCGTGATTACCCTAACGAAGAACCGTATCAGTGCATCGAACCATCAGGCAAGCAACCAACCATTTGATCATATCGATACAATCCCATGTTCTCGCTCTTGCTCTCTTTTACTGCATTAAGACAACGCGTTTCAAACTGTTGTGTGCTACGGTAGTTGAACCCACTTCCTCTGCATGACCTGTCATTGCCACAGTAACTAGATGAAACCCACTAGCATGTGTAGGAGTTGATTGAGCCATATGTATGTGTTGTTCCTACCTTGCTATGCCTGCTATGCTTAGAGTCGTGTCAGGTCTGGTTCATCTGGGTGATGGGCTAGAGTGAAATGATTATGTCGGTAATGAGATTGGTGTGGTGAACACGATTTGGTAAAGGTATCAATGAGAGGCCATGTAGGAGTACATGGTGGGTTGTTTCATTGAAGCCGACCTTAAGCACTGAGATTTGTATGTGTGATTTAAGAATCAGCTACTACCATGCATTGGGCCCGAAACCAATGGACCCTCTCGGCTTCTTATTCACCCTAGTTCTCCGTCCAGGAGTTGCAAGTAGTTTCTGGTGTTTGTAGCCTACTGGAGGCCGTGGACAGCGCTGACCGTAGGGGTGGGCTGTGATGCGGTAGGTACGTGGCCGGGTGTACCGAATACCCGTTAGGTATCTCGGGAACCCTGTTCACATCGTTCGGGGCCGTATGGGAAACCTCGGCCGGACTCCCTACGGATGGAACCTGGATAGGCGATAAACCTGGACTGGAGGCTTAGGTGATTAGGTAGGTCGTGGCCGACACCCACGTTGGGCTTCCGCTTGAAGGTTGCCGAGTACATGTCGTGTAAACGACGGTAAGTGGTGAGAGCGTGTATGAAGAAGTACACCCCTGCAGGGTTATCATGATCTATTCGAATAGCCGCGTCCGCGGTAAAGGACTACTTGGTTGCCTATACAGTTCATAGACAAGTAAACGGAAACTACTAAAAGACTCAAGATAAGTGTGAGTGCCGAGGAGGGCTCTTCCGCAGGAAGACGGAGGTGAATCCTCGGTAGCGTATTGAAGTGGTGAGTAGCGGACTCGTGTGCGCAAACCATTTCAAGTTGGAGTCTCGTAGGTTAGCCTAGCCAAGAGTGAAAGCTGGCTTGCTGCAATAACTCCACCAACCCTTCTTGATAATATGCATGTATGTAGGATCTGATGTAAGTCTTGCTGAGTACCTTTGTACTCATGTTGCTATAATTTACATTTTTACAGAAGACGCTGCAACCCCTTCTGATGGGTTCTACGTAGACGTTGACATCAATGAGTAGGCTAAGGCCCAGGTGGTGATCCTGAGCTTGTGAAGGACCTCGTAGTATAGCTAGGCTTTCCAAGCCTCTTCTATTTTTCTAGTTGTCTGTACTCAGACAAGTTACTTCCGCTGCTAGTTTGTATGACTGTACGACTTGAATGCTGGGTCGTGTGACCCGTACCTTTGTGTATGTTATGTATGGCTCTCTGAGCCTTAAATAAAGTACTTGTGTCGTAGAGTCATGTTGTGATGCCTTGTTGTACTTGCACATATCGAGCATATTGTGTGTATGATTCAAATTCTTGGTATGTGTGGGATCTGACTATCTACTTGTTTATCTTTAGTAGCCTCTCTTACCGGGAAATGTCTCCTAGTGTTACCGCTGAGCCATGTTAGCTTGCTACTGCTCTGGAACACTTAGGCTGGCCGGCATGTGTCCTTCTTCGTTCTGGTGTCTGTCCCTTCGGGGAAATGTCACGCATTGAGTACCGGAGTCCTGTTAGCCCGCTACAGCCCGGTTTACCGGAGTCCTGCTAGCCCAGTGCTACAGCCCGGACCCACTTGTTGATGACCGACACGTTCGAAGCTGGGTCATGGATGCCTGTCCCTGTAAGTCTGTGCCACTTTGGGTTTACGACTAGTCATGTCAGCCCGGGCTCCTTATCATATGGATGCTAGCGACACTATCATATACGTGAGCCAAAAGGCGCAAACGGTCCCGGGCAAAGGTAAGGCGACACCCGTGGGGATACCGTGCGTGAGGCCGCAAAGTGATATGAGGTGTTACCGGCTAGATCGATGTGACATCGAGTCGGGGTCCTGACAGTACCATACAACTTTGTGGGGACATTTCTTCCCGGCCTTCTTGTATCGAGAAGCATTGCACACCAGATAGCTTGTTTTTTCCACATGCTCCTTCCGATAAATTATGTAATCATTGATGCATGCATGGTATCTAATGTGCGGCAGATCAAGAGGGCACATGATCTTCTCGGCCTCATCCACACTAGTAGGACATAGATTCTCCGCGGGAAGAAGATCGTTTAGGTACTTGAGATGCTCATCGAGTCTAGTGTTGGTCCATTTTTTTTTAACCTTCGTCTTCAGGAGTTGGAGCGGGAAACTCAAGTGGGTCACCTCGGGATTGCAACCATCTTACAATGGAGTGTTCTAGTCTACCACTAGTTGCTGCAGCTTAGCCTCCTCTCTAGAAGTAGCTCTCTCGGTACTCGTCTCCTTCCGAAGCAGTGCTTGAACATGAGGGTCCCGCACAATTGAACTTAGTACTGACAAACTCTGCGGTGTGGAGTCCACGTTCTCTCCACTGCCATGTCCGACCCCTTCTCCGCTGTCATGTCCCGCCCCTTCTCCTCCGCCATGTCCGGCCCCTTCTCCGCCGCCATGTCTAGCCTCTTCCCCTTCGCCATTACCGATCATCTCTTTGTCTTGGCCCGTGTCATCATTGCCTGCCCCGTCGGCGCCCTCACCATCATCATCATCATCTTCTTCAATTATCCACCGCTTATAGCCATCCATGAAACTAGTCATGCACAGGTGCGCTTCAACACGACCATCGTCATAGGGGCGAGCCAAACTATTCCTTTGCTTCTTCGACACGGACATAAAACCTCTGTCGGATAATTTTCTTTCATGTCCTGCACCGCCGACCAAAACCACCTGTCCACCATCGTTCCACTAACCATCATGAACGCCTGCTCGGTAATAATAAACAAATTGACTATAAAAATGCGTGCATGCATCAAAGTCATACAAAAATTCGGCATGACCTTCCCTAAAAATAGGACATATAGATCTAGAGTTTTCCCAAAATTAGTTGAAATGGAAATAATTCGACATTTCGGCAAAACATAGGCAACTCACAAGCACAATTCAGCATCAACTCATGCCACACACACAATTTCCATCATATCGCTCGATTATCACATCGCACACACATACACATATTTCTATTCTTGCAAAAGCATGGATTTTTAATCACCTATCTCAAGATCGAGCACACGGTGGAGATGATGATGTAGTAGGGAGATCAAAAGTGGACAAAGCTCTTCTTGACAAAGCTAGATCTAGTTAGGGGGTACATAGGTCACATCACTAAATACTACATCTACCTAGCTAGTTAATTTGGGAGGAGACAACTTTAACTATTGGAGGGGGAAGGAAAAAGAGAAAGGAGATGCATTAATGGAGGTGGTGTAGTTAGCTAGGGGTAATAAAGAGAGAGAAAGGTAGTTAGAAGAAGGAGAGTAATGGGGGGAGAAGTAGTGAGGAAGAAGCAAAGTGAAGGAGAGAGGAGGTGGGAGGTGGGGAAGGTGAGGAAGAGAGGATGGGGGAGGGGGTAGGGGGAGGGGGAGGGAAAAAGGTGGTATATGTTGTGGCTTAGTAGTAGCACGGCTGATAAACCATGCTACTACTAAAGTAATAGAAGCAGCGCGCTTCTGGCACACGCGCTACTACTAAGCGGGGCCCTCCATGTGGCCAGTTTCAAAATTATTGGTAGATTCACCCAAAAAAACATGCTACTACTATTACTTTATCAGTATCGTGGTTACCTCGAGCGTGCTACTGCTAAACCTAGGGTGGCGGGAACTGTCGGTCGACTTTACAAGCAGTGTGGTTCCACTGCTAAGAGGGTAGCGGTAGCGCCTGTTTTGCTCCCGCGCTACTGATAGTTAGCAGTAGCGCCTGTTTCTGTACCGCGCTACTGCTAAGATTCTTTGTATATGGTTTTCCCTAGCAGTGGCGCCGCCCTGCGCCTCCCCCGACCACCGTTGGGGCGTCCAGAAACCAGGACGAGACCAAGGAGCAAGGGGGACACTGGCGGCGCCCTCGGCGACCATGGGCCCTCTGCCGAGGGGACGGATCACCAGCGCCTCCCCCGGTAGAGGACCTACCTCCGTGTGTTGCCTTGCTCCTTGCGGCACATGGAAGGCACTGCTTCCGGGCAGCGCTTATGCAGCCCCAGTGCGATGGTCCTGCTGGGAGAGGGGACACTGCACTAAGGTCTCCGGCCGCTGCCGTGGCCTGGTTCACCTGCCTAATCATGCCCCTGGGGTATCTTCCATACCATGTGGTCGTTGTCGTTGAAGGGTTCGGCGGAGCTTCCGGGTGGCTCGTGGAAAGCCCCGACCTCCAGCATACCCTCAGCCCAGCTCGGCTCGGTGAACAAGCTGGGGTTTTCCTCAGGAGTGTTCTCCAGGTCCATCATGCGGGGCACGTAGGCATCTAGGGCTGTTGCGCTGGAGCCTTCGCCTTGGTGCCCCACACCCTGTACCACCAGGACCTGCGCCTAGCTCTGGTGGCTTCGGGGTCATATCCCAACCCGGCCAGACAGGGGGCCGCCACAGCTTAGCCCGGCTGCAGGAGGAGCTGTCGCGGTAGGACGAACAGTGCCGAGGGCCGTGTTGTTGTTCTTGAATCCCTCGGGTGCTCCCGGGGTCGCACAGGCGCGTCGGAGCCCGGCGTGCACTTCTGCCACTACCTTAGGCGTGGACATGGAGCAGAAGGATGTCGTGCCCCTGCAGGCGAAGTCGAGTAGTTTGGTGACCCGCTCCAGCAGGGTATCGCATCCGCCCTCTGCCAACCTGCAGCGCAGTAGCTCTCGTGCCATGATGATCGCAGCTCCCATTGAGTGTGTGGTGCCATCACCGTGGCGTAGCCCGAAGATAGCGCAGCGGCGCGCGTACGCCGTGGAGCGAGGGCGGATGGCGCTGTCCCGCGCCATCCGTGTCCGGCGGTGTTGGGCGGTGTGCAGGCTGCCTGGAGCTCTGAGCGGAGGTCTTCCTGGGTGGACGGTGCCGCCCGGACGGGCTAAGCTGCCAAGTGCTCGGCATGAGCTCTTAGATCATTGGCCATCGGAGCTGCGTGATGATGGCGGGCCAACTGGAAGGAGAGCAGCTCCGACGCGCCCCCTACCTGGTGCGCCAAATGTTGGATTTGGGGTTCCGCAGACCCTTGAGAGGTTTGAACACTGGGGTGCGTGTGAAGAACTCTCCCCTCTCAGTCTGCCTGCTCGATGATTCCACGACCTAGCTCGATGAACCCAAGGGACAAGAGACACAGCAGTTTATCCTAGTTCAGGCCACCTTTCAGTGTAATACCCTACTCCAGCTTTGTGGTGGATTTCCTCGAGGGGCTGAGGATGAACTAGTATAGTGATGGAATAGCCTCAGGAGGTGAGGTGTTCTTGAGCTCGATGATCTGGTGGACGAGAGGATGATCTGAAATATCACCCTTCCTATGGTGGTGGCTAGGTCCTATTTATAGTGGCCTTGGTCCTCTTCCCAAATGCAAGGCGGGAAGGGATCCCACAACGGACAAATTTGAAGGGAGACAACTAGTACAAGCTGTCCTAACAAAAGTGGTCTTTGCCCGCGAAGGCTCTGGTGGTGACGCTGTGGTGGGCTCCGCGATGACCTCCGTCATGCCGTACTCGCGGTCTTGGTCTTGTTACATCGATATGGAAACCTTTGCTTGATTCCTCGGGATCCCACGCCTGTGATTGCCTTCTTGGCACCAAAGAGCAAACTGGTACACTACACCCGCTAGCGCCCGCCTGGCCTTGGTCATCATGGCTCATGTCATATGAACCTCGCAAGGTGCATCTTGCCTTGATATCTTCACTCCTTGGGAGCCAGCCTAGCGAGCCCGCCCCCAGGGAGGTCTTGGTGTCGTATGCCTCGCAAGGGTCTTCAGCTGTCGTTCCTGAAGCTGGTCCGTACCAGGCCATTGACGGAGCCACGTTGTGGGCCGCAGGCAGGCAACTCTGGGTACCTCCGTTCCCAGGAGGTTGACAATAAAGATGGCCTCCAATGATGATTTCCCCCTCCGGTAGGGTGCCGAAACATGGTCTTGAGTGGTTTTTCGTGGCTACTTAGGCTTACGGCGGCGGAACTTCCTATCTAGGTTTCTTTCTAGATATTTCTATATTTATAGGAATTTTTGACGTCGAAAACAAGTCAGTGGGGTGCCCGAGGGGCCCACAAGCCAGAGCACCCTCCCAGGGGGGTTGGGTGCGCCCCTAGGCTTGTGTCCTACTCGATCACTTCCTGGCCCAGCTCCAGTGCTTTGGGGGTCTCTTTTGGTCCATAAAAAATTGCCGTAAATTTTCAGCCCATTCCAAGAACTTTTATTTCTGCACAAAAAATGACACCACAGTAGTTCTGCTGAAAACAACATTAGTCCGGGTTAGTTCTAATCAAATCATACCAAAACCATATAAAATTGTTGTAATCATGGCATGAATACTTCATAAATTATAGAAACGTGATGTATAACTGCGTGAAAATTCCATAGTGTAGAAAAGTTGGATGTTTAATAGGATTCTGCTTTGGCGTGTGCGCTCAAGTATCATGGTTGTATATTTAATTTTGTATGATACTAATTCAATTGGCTGGTTACTGCCAGCTATTGCGCATCTCACTACTTGAATAGACTTGCCTTCTACACATAATTGTTTGTAATTGAACGGAAAGCCCTTAATATTAAGCTGACCTTATGTCTGCTGATACGTCTCCAACATATCTATAATTTTTTAACGTTCCATGTTGTTATATAACCATTCTTGAATGTTTTACAATCATTTTATATCATTTTTTGGGACTAACCTATTGGCACAGTGCCAAGTGCCAGTTGCTATTTTTTGCTTGTTTTTTACATCGCAGAAAATCAATAACAAACGGAGTCCAAATGCAGCAAAACTTTTTGTGGATTGTTTTTGGACCAGAACACACCAGATGGGCCAGAGAGGCACCTGGGGATGCCCCAAGGGGGGCACAACCCACCAGGGTGCATTTGGGCCCCAAGCGCACCCAGGTGGGTTGTGCCCACTTCGGTGGCCTCCCGCACTGCCTCTTTGCACTATAAATACCCCAAATATTCCAGAAACCCTAAGGGACTCGACGAAAATCAATTCCAGCTGCCGCAAGTTCCAGAACCAGCAGATCCAATCTAGATACCATCACGGAGGTGTTCATCATTCTCATTGGTACCTCTCCAATGATGCGTGAGTAGCTCATTGTAGACCTACAGGTCCATAGTTAGTAGCTAAATGTCTTCCTCTCTCTCTCTCTTTTGATTCTCAATACAATGATCTCTTGGAGATCTATTTGATGTAACTCTTTTTGCGGTGTGTTTGTTGGGATCCGATGAACTTTCAGTTTATGATCATATATATGTTTTTATCCATGAAAATTATTTGAGTGTTTTTGTTCTCTTATATGCATGATTACTCATAGCCTCGTATTTCTTCTTCGAATCTTTTGTTTAGTTAGGCCGACTAGATCAATTTTTCCTGCCATGGGAAGAGCTGCTTTGTGATGGGTTCGATCTTACGGTGCTTGATCCCAGTGACAGAAGCGGAACCGACTCGTATGGATCGTTGCTATTAAGGATAACAAGATGTGGTCTATTTCTACATAAATAGATCTTGTCTACATTACTCTGTTTCTGCATGAACTTAATACACTAGATGCATGCTGGATAGTGGTCTATGTGTGGAGTAATAGTAGTAGATGCAGGCGGGAGTAGGTCTACTAATCTTTGACATGATGCCTATATAATGATCATTGCCTGGATATCGTCATGATTATTTGAAGTTCTATCAATTGCCCAACAGTAATTTTCTTACCCACCGTTGCTATTTCCTCGAGAGAAGCCACTAGTGAAACTATGGCCCTTGGGTCTCCTATTTCTTATATTTGCCTTCGCTATCTATTTTTCTTTGCTTTTATTTTCAGATCTATTAATCCAAAGATACAAAAACACCTTGCTGCAATATTTATTTTTTATTTTTATCTCGCGTTCCCGCAAGATCTATTTATCCAATCTACTATAATTTTACCTATCTTTTTACCTGTGACGGATTGTCAACCCCTCTCTTACGTTGGTTTGCAAGTATTTGTTCTTTGTGTGCAAGAGCTGTTTACATGGTGTTGCGTGGTTCTCCTACTGGTTCGATAACCTTGATCTCATCACTGAAGGAAATACCTACCGTAGATGTGCAGCATCATCCCCCTTCCTCTTTGGGGAAATACTAACGTAGTTCAAGCCACATCAAAAGGAATTTATGGCGATGTTCCCAGGGAGACATCATCTACAGGTACCAGGTTCCTAATAACAAATCTTATCTCCTTACAAATTACATTATTTGCCATTTGCCTCTCATTTTCCTCTCCCCCACTTCAGAAAATTTGCAGTTTTATTCGCCCTCTTTTTTGTTCGCCTTTATCTCGTCAGATTTCTTCTTTGCTTGTATGCCATGTTGATGTCTACTACACAACCTTCTTCTTGTAGACATTGTTGGGCCTCTAAGTGCAGAGGTTTGTAGGACACTAGAAAATTTCCCTCAAGTGGATGACCTAAGGTTTATCAATCCGTAGGAGGCATAGGATGAAGATGGTCTCTCTCCAATAACCCTGCAACCAAATAACAAAGAGTCTCTTGTGTCCCCAACACACCCAATACAATGGTATATTGTATAGGTGCACTAGTTCGGCGAGGAGATGGTGAAACAAGTGGTATATGGATGGTAGATAATAGTTTTTGTAATCTGAAATAATAAAAACAGCAGGGTAACGAATGATAAAAGTGAGCGTAAACGGTATTGCAATGTGTGGAAATAAGGCCTAGGGTTCATACTTTCACTAGTGTAAATCCTCTCAACAATACTAACATAATTGGATCACATAACTATCCCTCAACATGCAACAAAGAGTCACTCCAAGTCACTAATACCAGAGAACGAACGAAGAGATTATGGTAGGGTACGAAACCACCTCAAAGTTATTCTTTCCAATCAATCCGTTGGGCTATTCCTATAAGTGTCACAAACATCCCTAGAGTTCATACTAGAATAACACATTAAGACACACATCAACCAAAACCCTAATGTCACCTAGATACTCCAATGTCACCTCAAGTATCCGTGGGTATGATTATACGATATGCATAACACAATCTCAGATTCATCTATTCAACCAACACAAAGGACCTCAAAGACTGCCCCAAAGTTTCTACCAGAGAATCACGACGATAATGTGTGCCAACACCTATGCATAGGTTCCCAATGTCACGAAATCCTCAAGTTGATCACCAAGACATACATCAAGTGTTCTCAAATCTTTAAAGACTCAATCCGATAAGATTACTTCAAAGGGGAAACTCAATTCATTACAAGAGAGAAGAGGGGGAGGAGAAACATAGGATCCAACTATAATAGCAAAGCTCGCGATACATCAAGATCGTATCATCTCAAGAACACGAGAGACAGAGAGATCAAACACATTGCTACTGGTACATACCCTCAGCCCCGAGGGAGAACTACTCCTTCCTCGTCATGGAGAGCATCGGGATGATGAAGATGGCCACCGGAGAAGGATTGCCCCCTCCGGCAGGGTGCCGGAACGGGTCTAGATTTGTTTTTGGTGGCTACGGAGGCTTCTGGCAGCGGAACTCCCGATCTAATCTCCGTTGTGGAAGTTTTAGGGTATATGGAGTTATATAGGCAGAAGAAGCACGCCAGGGGAGCCACGAGGGCCCCACGAGGCAGGGGGCGCGCCCCAGGGGGGTGGGCGCGCCCCCTACCCTCGTGAGCTCCTCCTTCCTTCCTTGACATGGGGTCCAAGTCCATCGGGTTGCTTTCGTTCCAAAAGTAATTCTCTAGTTGATTTCGTTCTGTTTCGACTCCATCTGATATTCCTTTTCTTCAAAACACTGAAATAGGCATAAAACAGCAAACCTGGGCTGGGCCTCCGGTTAATAGGTTAGTCCCAAAAGTAATATAAAAGTGGATAATAAAGCCCAATATTGCCCAAAACAGTAGATAATATAGCATGGAGCAATCAAAAATTATAGATACGTTGGAGACGTATCACATGTGTCTTCTATTTGCTTGCATATTTGCTTGCTAAAAATATCTTGCTATGGATCCTCATCCACTTGCTAATCTTTTCAACAGATCCAATTATGATGAACCAATAAATAATTAATTGAGTTCACTGCATTATCTTAATGATGTTTTGCTTGAGATTTATGAATCTAAAAATTGTGATGAAGTGTTGAACGAATAAATTTGTAAAGTGATTCATGATAACTCCTTGAATGAAAAGCATGATTGAAATGATGTTGTTATAAATTCTATCAATGTCAACTATTCTACTGATATGCAAAACCCCAAGCTTGGGGATGCTTGTTTTGTTATGTCTGCTACTTATTGCAATGATCATGATTGGGGTGATAATGATTCTTATGATCTTGAAAATCTATTTAAACTTCATGATGAATATGATTGCGACAATATTAAAAGTGGGTTTGGAAGAGCATCTACTTTAGGTACAAATAATCCCACATATTTTGAGAGTGCTCAATCTTACAATTTTATTGACAAAAGTGTGTTTGGAGAGGTCATGACTTTAGTTGATGTTAATCCCACTATCTTGGAATATTATAAGACTTTTATGCATGTGGATCATGAAGAGAAAAATTTATATGATTTCTATATTGTTGAATTTGAGTATGATCCTACATGTAATTATTATGAGAGAGGGAAATACAGTTTTAGAAATTTTCATGTTATTAAATTACCTCTCATTATGTTGAGATCATCAATGTTTTATTCCTCTCCTTTTCATATGTCAGATGTTTCTTCGCTTGATAATTTGTTTGCTTATAAAATTCCTATGCATATGAAGTATGTTAGACTTAACTGTGTTTTATGCCTACCTAGGGGCGTAAAACGATAGCGCTCGTTGCGAGGCAACCCAACTTGTATCTTTTTGCTTTTTGGTTTACTTGTTGTTTTTAATAAAATACCCAATTATGCGTCTGTTTAGATGTGTTTTGTGGTTTAAATTAGAGTTTGTGCCAAGCAAAGCCTTTGACAGGTTCTGTTTTCTTTGCATTGCGTGCTTGTTTTGATGATTCTATGGTTTCCTTTGAATAGTTTTTGCCATAGAAAAGTTGGAATACACCAGATATATTGCAAAAATAAAATATGAATGGTTTTGCAACGATACTTATAGTAGTGATTTGCTTTCTTATACTAACGGATATCACGAAGGTTTTGTTGACTATTGTGTGATTGAAGTTTTCAAGTTTTGGATGAGATCACGATGGATGAAGGAATAAGGATTAGCAAAAGGCTAAGCTTGGGAATGCCCGGGGCGCGCCAAGATAATATTCAAGAAGTATCAAGCAACTAAGGTTGGGGATGCCCCCGAGTGGCATCCCCTCTTTCTTCTAACAACCATCGGTATTTTATTTGAAGCTATATTTTTATTCATCACATATTATGAGTTTTTCTTGGAGTGTCTTGTATGATATGATTCTTTGCGTGTTTTATTTTTAGTCATGAATCCTTGTTGGACACACCAATTTTGGAGAGCCAAATTATGCTATGCTTGCTACTATGCTTCACTTAAATTTTTAGAGCCTTGGAATTGCTCTAGTGCTTCACTTCTATCTTTTGAGCACGGTGCACTTTGGTATCTTTGAAGAAATTCTCTCATGCTTGACTCAGATTAATTTGAGAGAAAGAAATATGATTCTCATGTTCATCATTTATATTTGTTTGAGCTTATTAAAAGCAACATACGAAACTAGTTCCAAGGTGATAGATATCCAAGGAGGATATAATAAAAACTTTCAAGAAGATCATTGGACAAAATAAACTTGATTCTTTGTAATAGTTTTGAGATTTGATGATAGTGATATGTGAGTCATGTAGATGAGGAATTATGCTTTAGTAAGAATATTGGTGGTAAGGTCTGTGATTCCCTATTCAAGCATGAAAGTCAATAGTTATGCAATGAAATTACATCCTACTTGTGGTGCATTATTCGGTGTTAGTTATGCTTAATACTCGCTTATGAGATTTTTCATTTCTTGGTTGGATGCTTCTCAATCTTTTGCTAGCCTTCATTTGCACTAAGTATGATCACTACTTGTGCATCCAAAATCCTTTAAACCAGTTTTGCCACATGAGTCCACTATACCTACCTATATGAGGTATTCTTTTGCCATTCTAAGCAAATTTGTATGTGCCATCTCTAATTTTCAAAATAAATTTCTCTTTTGTGTGGTCATACGACTCATGAAACATTAGGGGGTGGCTGATATATTTCCATGCTAGATGTGTACGAGAGTACGACAAAGGTATTAGGAATGCCGAATCCCGAAATGGTAAGTGTTGCTATGGTCGGCATCCGTGATTCGGTTAGCCATTGAATGTGAAAGTATTGTGGAAAAAGGAATAAACTTTATTTTCTGTTTGGGAGCCACCTATGATATATCTAGCCTGGAAAGTATTGGGAACTACTCAATCATTTTCGTTGACAGGAAAAGCATGCCACCCAAAATGTTTTATCTCTATCTATTTCGCTTTGAGCTCTGTCACCTCTACAAATCCCTACTTGCCTCCGTGAAGGGCTTTCTATTTACTTTATGCAATTTTGCTTTCACTAGATTCTCCATCTTCTCTTATAAAGCACCAACTAAGGGGCACTATGATTGTACTTGAGCATTGGATGTAGCTAATATGCGAGTGTGTTTCATGAATGCATCAATGATTGAGCATAATGGGCTAGGGATAACTTGCTTTAGTGTTGATATTTTGAAATACATGGTTGCTTGTTGATATGCTTGAGTATTGAAATCTTCATGTCAAAACTAGACTATTCCTTTAAATCATATAAAATTACAAATGTCCATGCTACAAAAGAAATAATGTGTGATGAACATGTTAGGCAATATTCCACATCAAAAATTATGTTTTTATCATTTACCTAATTGAGGACGAGCTTGAATTAATCTTGGGGATGCTGATATGTTTCCAACGTATTTATAATTTTTGATTGTTCCATGCTATTATATTACCACTCTTAGATGTTTTCCAATCATTTTATATCATTTTTTGGGACTAACCAATTGACATAGTGACAATTGCCAATTGCTATTTTTTGCTTGTTTTTTACATCGCAGAAATTCAATATCAAATGGAGTTCAAATCTAGTAAAACATTTTGTGGATTTTTTTGGACCAGAAGTCACCAGATGGGCTAGAGAAGCACCTGGGGGTGCCCTGCAGGGGGCACAACCCACCAGGGCGTGCCTGGGCCCCCGGGCGTGCCTAGGTGGGTTGTGCCCACCTCGATGGCCTCCCGCATCGCCTATTTGCTCTATAAATACCCCAATATTCAATAAACCCTAGGGTAGTCGATGAAAGTCATTTCCAGCCGCTGCAAGTTCCAGAACCACCAGATCCAATCTAGACACCATCACGGAGGGGTTCACCATCCTCATTGGTGCCTCTTCGATGATGCATGAGTAGTTCATTGTAGACCTACGGGTCCATAGTTAGTATCTAGATGGCTTCCTCTCTCTGTTTTGATTCTCAATACAATGGTCACTTGGAGATCTATTTGATGTGAAAGTGCAACTATCTCTAGGTGGTTTTGGTAATTCATAACAACATATAGCTCATTGAGCTAATGCTATTCCAAGATGATTATTTCAGGAAAGCTCAATGATTGGCATGGCATGGATGTGAAAGTGGAACCCTCGAAATGCTAAGGACAAAGGATTGGCTCAAGCTCAAAATCTCAAGACTCTTCATTTTATATTTTAGTGATCCAAGATCACATTGAGTCTTTAGGAAAATCCAATACTATCAAGGAGGGATGAGGTGTTGCTTAATGAGCCTCTTGCTTCATGTGCTCAGTGATATGCTCCAAAACCCTCAACTACTTTCCCATATCCACATATGACCTAAACCCTAAGCCAAACTCAGTCATACCGATTCTTTCTATCCGGCGCCACCGAGTTTCACTTGTCATAAGCCACTCCCAAACCCTAGCAAATCGGTTCTACCGATAGCGATCTCGGTCTCACCGAGATGGGATTGCAAACTCTTTGTTTCCCTTTCGTAACTTTTCGGTCTCACCGAAAGAGCGAATCGGTCCCACCGAGATTGCAATGTACATTCAGTGTTTCCTTTTTGTAACTTTTCGGTCTCACCGGTCCCACCGAGTTTGCCTGACCAACTCTCTGGTTAGCTAATTAACAAAATCGGTCTCACCGAGTTTGTGTAATCGGTCTCACCGAGATTACGTTATGCCCAAACCCTAACCATATCGGTCCTACCGAGTTGCATGTCAGTCCCACCGAAAATCTCTAACGGTCACTAGGTTTACCTTTTCGGTCCGACCGAGTTTGTTGATTCGGTCCCACCGAGATTGGAAAACTGTGTGTAACGGTTGGATTTTGTGTGGAGGCTATATATACCCCTCCACCTCCTCTTCATTCATGGAGAGAGACATCAGAACACATACACCATTCCAACTCATATGTTCTGAGAGAGAACCACCTACTCATGTGTTGAGACCAAGATATTCCATTCCTACCATATGAATCTTGATCTCTAGCCTTCCCCAAGTTGCTTTCCACTCAAATCTTCTTTCCACAAAATCAAAATCCTATGAGAGAGAGTTGAGTGTTGGGGAGACTATCATTTGAAGCACAAGAACAAGGAGTTCATTACCTACACACCATTTGTTACTTCTTGGAGAGTGGTGTCTCCTAGATTGGCTAGGTGTCACTTGGGAGCCTCCGACAAGATTGTGGAGTTGAACCAAGGAGTTTGTAAGGGCAAGGAGATCGCCTACTTCGTGAAGATCTACCGCTAGTGAGGGAAGTCCTTCGTGGGCGATGGCCATGGTGGGATAGACAAGGTTGCTACTTCGTGGACCCTTTGTGGGTGGTTGCTTCTTCGTGGACCCTTCTTGGGTGGAGCCCTCCATGGACTCGCGCAACCGTTACCCTTTGTGGGTGGAGCCCTCCGTGGACTCGCGCAACCGTTACCCTTCGTGGGTTGAAGTCTCCATTAACGTGGATGTAGGATAGCACCACCTATCCGAACCACGGGAAAAACATCCGTGTCTCCAATTGCGTTTGAATTCTCCAAACCCTTCCCTTTACATTCTTGCAAGTTGCATGCTTTACTTTCCGCTGCCAATATACTCTTTGCATGCTTGCTTGAATTGTGTGATGATTGCTTGACTTGTCCTACAATAGCTAAAATCTGCCAAGAACTAAAATTGGGAAAAGGTTAAGTTTTTATTTGGTCAAGTAGTCTAATCACCCCCCCACCCTCTAGACATACTTTCGATCCTACAAGTGGTATCAAAGCTTTGGTCTCCATTTGCTTTGATCTCCATAGCTTTTGGTGGTCATAGCCTTGGTTTCACAACCTAGGAGAGTATGCCGTCTAGCGAGGGAAATTATCACCGTAGAGGTCCTTACTTTGATGGTACTAATTTTGCTAGTTGGAAGCATAAAATGAAAATGCATATTCTTGGACATAACCCCGCCGTTTGGGCTATTGTGTGTGTTGGTTTGCAAGGTGACTTCTTTGATGGGAAAGAACCAAACGAGAAGCTACCGCGGATGAGTTGAAGATGTTGCAATACAATGCTCAAGCTTGTGATATTCTCTTCAACGGATTGTGCCCCGAAGAGTTCAACAAAATCAGCCGTCTTGAGAATGCAAAGGAAATTTGGGACACTTTGATTGATATGCACGAAGGTACCGACTCCGTCAAGGAATCCAAGTTGGATGTGCTTCAAAGTCAACTTGACAAGTTCAAAATGAAGGATGGTGAAGGTGTCGCTGAAATGTACTCTAGGCTTGCTCTCATCACAAATGAGATTGCCGGCTTAGGAAGTGAAGAGATGACCGATAGATTCATCATCAAGAAGATTCTAAGAGCCTTGGATGGAAAATATGATACCGTGTGCACATTGATCCAAATGATGACCAATTACAAAGATCTCAAGCCAACGGAGGTGATTGGAAGAATTTTTGCTCATGAGATGTCACTTAAGGATAAAGAGGAACTTCACAACAAATCAAGTGGTGCCTACAAAGCCTCATGTGAAGCCCCTGCATCATCAAGTGAGAAACAAAACTTCAATGAAGAATTGAGCTTAATGGTGAAGAACTTCAACAAGTTCTACAAGAGTAGAAGCAAAGATAGAAGCTTCAAGTCAAGGTCCTACAATGACAAAAGATCTTCTAGTCAAGAGCGAAACTGCTACAGTTGTGGAAGACCCGGACACTACTCCAATGAGTGTACGGCTCCCTACAAGAGAAGAGAAGATTCTCCAAAAAGAAGAAGCAAATAATCACCAACAAGAGAGAGAAGGAGTAGAGATGATCGTTATGAACGAAGATACTCACGGAGAAGCGAGGATTCAGAAAGGAAGGAAAATCATCAAGGAGCTACACAAAACGAAGACATCAAGCTCATGTTGGTGAATGGGTATCCGACTCCGACTCCGACAGCCACTCCGAGAGAAGTTATCACTCCGACTCCGAAGATACTCAAGATGAAGGTGTTGCCGGTCTAGCACTTGTGTCAACCAACTCCTACGACATATTTGACTCACCAAATGAAGGAATTGGAAGATGCTTCATGGCCAAAGGTCCTAAGGTAACACACCCCGAGTATGTTGATTTCAATAGTGATGAAGATGACTTGTTAGGTGATGATTTGCTTGTTGACAACTCTAGTGATGAATACTATGATGAAACGTCAATTAATCATGCTAATCAAGATAAAACGAATGACAATGATAAGGAGAAGATTGAGGCTCTAACTAAAGAACTAAACACTCT